>NC_041387.1:280178032-280203584 GCF_002162155.2 Triticum dicoccoides | reverse complement strand
AACTTGCACAAGTAATAGTATTTAAAGGAGAACATGGTCGGAACCCCGATTGCAAGAGGCCAGAGCCCAGATATAAGATGAACTTATACCAAAGGGATAATTTATTTAAGAGAGGCTTTAATGATAAGATCTACATCGTGTCCATTGGCATGAACACAAGGTTCAAGGTCGACTCCCACTTCTCTAATGCATAACCTTTCATTCACTTCTCGCGTTCGATGAGGTGGTAGTGTTGAAATTTTATCTGGCAAAATACTAGAAGGGTATGACTTGTCAAAACTTTCAAGTTCATACGGTTTTGGGGAAGGTATAGGTTCAACCCATCGGGGCATCTTAGAAACATATACCTCAAGATTCAAGAGTAAATATCACCAGCTCGAAAGCAGAGCATGGTTGGTCAAATTAGATGATAGGATTTACCAATGGCATTATGTATCAAGGAAAGAACTCCATGTTTGAGAATATGCAAGAATGGTCGAATGTTAATCCACCAAAGGATCTAGTGGACGACAAATGATCTAATGTGAGTAACGGTACTTAACCAGAAGAAGAAAGAATGCAAGGGACCAGATTATAGAAACAACTGACTAATTCAAAGCTCAAGTGTAAAGGAATTATGATTTCCAAGTCAAGGTATCAAAAGCAAACGCTCTGAATAAGGATGGATAAGTTGAGTAAGCATTAAGGGTACAATCGACGACAATTTGGTTGGTCGAGATCCAGCTCATGATTAAAATAATGTCTGAGCCGAAAGGATGAATTTAGGATTTGATTGAGGATTGCGAGCATTCACAACATATTGAATCAATGGAATCAAAATGATAATGACAAAGGATGCCAATAAGATTACCAGACTTACGGGATTAACCATAATGCAAGCAAGCAAGAATCTCAAGAGCAATAGGCTGCTCAGGATTTTCGAAAGACCGAATGGTATTTCGAAGACTTTTGTTAAACACATGAACAACTGGGAACGAGCGGATACTCGATAAGTGCAAGGAATTATTTGTAGGGGTATTTCTGCGGCAAGGAACTACATGGAAAGTGGCACAAGGGATTCTTAAAAGTCAAAGGGGGTAATTGTATGAATAACAAGTGTATGTCATTATCCATATGGATATATTGGTAGTAGGTAATTGAAAAGGCAGAGGGCACAAGGGTCTCGGGAAGCATCGAAGAGTATCTTCAAAATCTTTGGGTGAAGCAGTCGATCATTTGGGCTCTCCGGCAGGAAGTGGTTACGAGAACCTAGAGTTAGAATTAGCAAAATCATTTAACCCGAATAGAAGAGATATCAGAATCCCAGAGTATAGACGAGGAATAAAAGATCCTAATACCACCCAATGGCGACGTAGCCCCGTAAGCCGCACAACCATGTTAGTAAAAGTTTTGCAATGACTAGACTCAACTTCGGCCAAGGAGTTTGGAAGGGGGATTCCTACAGGCAGTCGGCTCTGATACCAATTTGTGATGCCCCCGATTCAATCGTACACTAATCATGCACACAAATGTGTACGTTCAAGATCAGGGACTCACGGGAAAATATCACAACACAACTCTAAAAGTAAAAAGAAAATCATACAAGCATCATATTACAAGCCAGGGGCCTTGAGGGCTCGAATACAAGTGCTCGAACATAAACGAGTCAGCGGAAGCAACTATATCTGAGTATAGACATAAGTTAAAGAAGGTGCTATAAGATGGCTAGCACAAACTGGGATACAGATCGAAAGAGACGCAAGCCTCCTGCCTGGGATCCTCCTAAACTACTCCTGGTCGTCGGCGGCCTGCACGTAGTAGTAGGCACCCTCGGTATAGTAGGGGGGTCATCGTCCATGGTGACGTCTGGCTCCTGGGCTCCAGCATCTGATTGCGACATCCGAGAAGAAAGGAAAGGGGGAAAAGAGGGAACAAAGCAACCGTGAGTACTCATCCAAAGTACTCGCAAGCAAGGATCTACACTACATATGCATGTGTATCTATGTAAAGGGGGCAATATCGGTGGACTAAAATGCAGAATGCCAGAACAAGAGGGGGATAGCTAGTCCTATCGAAGACTACGCTTCTAGCAGCCTTCATCTTGCAGCATGAAGAAGAAAGTAGATGGTAAGTTCACCAAGTATCATTGCATAACATAATCCTACCCGGCGATCCTCCCCTCGTCACCCTGTGGGAAAGCGATCACCAGGTTGCCTCTGGAACTTGTCTGGGTGTGTTTTTATTAAGTATCTGGTTCTAGTTGTCATAAGGTCAAGGTACAACTCCGGGTCGTCCTTTTACCGAGGGACATGACTATTTGACTAGATAAACTTCCCTGCAAGGGTGCACCACATAACCCAGCACGCTCGATCCCTCTGGCCGGACACACTTTACTGGGTCATGCCCGGCCTCGGAAGATCAACATGTCACAGCCCTACCTAGGCACAACAGAGAGGCCAGCACGCCGGTCTAAATTCTATGCGCACAGGGGGTCTGGGCCCATCGCCCATTGCACACCTGCATGTTGTGTACGCGGCCGGTGAGCAGACCTAGCCTCCCTTATACAAGAGCGGGCGTTGCAGTCCAACCCGGCGCGCGTCGCTCAGTCACTGACGTCAAGAAGGCTTCAGCTGATACCACGACATCGAGTGCCCATAACCGTTCCCGCGTAGTTGGTTAGTGTGTATAGGCCAGTGGCCAGACTTAGATCAAATACCAAGATCTCGTTAAGCATGTTATTTTGAAGTAACCGCGGACGTCGACCAGGGCCAGGCCGACCTGTCTCTTAGGTGGTCACAACCTGCCCTGTCGGTCCGCCACAAAGTAGCACTCGGGGGCCGTTGGGAACCCAGGTCCACCACTACCTGGATGGAACCGCCTGTCCTTTCAGCCCCCATATCCGAATCACTTGCGGGTACTCTATGAGCCGACCCGACTTTAGTCACCATCTGTATAGTATGTAAGTATGTATGTATATACCCGTGATCACCTCCCGATTGATCACGACCCGATAGTATAGCATGGCAGACAGACAAGAATGTAGGGCCACTGATGAAGTACTAGCAACTTATACTAAGCATGTAGGATTGCAGGTAAAGGTATCAACTATTGTAGCAACAATGACAGGCTATGCAGCAGAATAGGATTAACCGAAAGCAGTAACATGCTACACTACTCTAACGCAAGCAGTAGAGAGAAGGAATAGGTGATATCGGGTTGATCAAGGGAGGGGGGCTTGCCTGGTTGCTTTGCAGACAACAACGGGTCTTCGACGAGGTAGACGATCATCGGGTCATCATTGGTCTCGGGGTCTATTAACAGGGAAGAGGGGGAAGCAACAATAAATAAAGGCAGACAAATGCAATCACAGAAGCATGACATGGCTGCACGTTACTCGAAGTGTGCCCTAATGCAGTACTACGCAAGTTAGTGGGAGTGGGAAATTATCCGTGAGTGTTCTCCCAGCTCCAGGTGATTATCGGACAGATGAAACGGAAGGGAAAGTACAATGTTCATCATGCTAGAGGCATGTGACGGGTATGAGGAGAGCATATTCGGATTCGTCTTGTCGTTCCGAGCAACTTTCGTGTATAAAGTTTTCCCATCCGAGCTACGATTTATTTTCTATGATTTTTCCGAGTTAAATCAATATTATGGAATTTTCTGAAAATTGGCTAAGTCTGAGAATTGTTCAGTTTTTGAACATCACTTAGCAGTTTTCCAAAGGCTATAACCAGTGTTCCGTACATCCTATGAATTAGTGCATTTTACCAATTTTTATCATCTTTCTGTGATCTACATGACAGTATCATTGACATCCATGTTAGAGTTCATTTGCTTGATTGAAACTGTATTTGAAAAGTGCCACTTGAAGTTAATTCCAGAAACTACTAAAATATACGAACATAGGATTTTGTGATTTTTATAGGATTTAATCCTTACATCAAATGGATTTGGTCCAGTGGGATAAAATGAATTTTGTCAAGTGTAATTTCTGCCCATATAGTTCTTACTCATGTTAACCATCGTTTAGTCGCTGTTTAGGGATTCTCTAGGTTGTTAGTCAGTGTAGAATTAGAAAAGCTAGCTAGCAGCAGCTATAGTAACTAGCAGAAGTAGGTAGAGCAACGATGCGTATTGGCGTGGCGCGGGCGCGGCCAAGCACGGGAGGGCGCATGCAGGCGCGCGGTCGGTGTGGGGAACACAAGAGCTTGCGGCGAGCGCGGCCTGCAGCGATTGAGCGCGGCCAGGGGTGGTCGAGGCACGCGACGCAGGCAGCAGTCGAGCAGTGGTAGCAGCATGACCAGCAGCAACGATAGTCAGCACAGGCAGGCAGCGGCAGTAGCATAAGCAGCAACAGCGGCGGCGGCAACAGGCAGCTGGGACGTGCACGTGAGGCAACGGCGGAAGGTCGCGGGCCGGCACGGCCGGTGCGAGCGGCCGGGCGGCCAGAGACACGCGTGAGCGCGACCACACGACGGTGAGTACGAACGGCGGTGGTAACGTCGGCGACCATAGCGGGCGGCGGCGGTCATGAAACTCGTCGCTCTGTTGAGCAAACGTCACGCGGAGATCACCTACGGAACAAGCGCAACACAGCGCATCTACCTGTGCTGGCGTCGTGAGCAAAGGTTGATGGAATCGATGACAGCAATGGCGTTAAGTGGCGGCCGGAGCACGGCAACGTCGGTAGTGTGTTATGGCTCTAATGCAAGGGCAAGGCAAGAGGGGCTCGGTGCGGGTGCTCACCGCGGTCGCAGAGGAGGGGACGATGAGGCCGGGGACGCAGTGATGGCGGGGGATCGAGCGGCGGAGCTCCGGTGATGCAGAGTAAGAAGACGCTCGATGCCGGCGATGCGGTGGCTCCCGACTTGTTCAAGTGGACGAGGAAGACGAAGAAGACATCGACGGAGCTTCTGGACACGGCAGTGCGACGCGGGGTGGCCGGTGGCTACGTGGGCGACGGCGGCACGGCGACGATGGCGTCGGGTGGGTGTGGGGGAGAGCAAAGCCTCGTGAGGAGAGGGAAGAGAGGGAGGACTAGGGTTCGCACAGGGCTCAGGGAGGCTTTGTAGGGCGTCAGTGGGTGCCTGGATGGCCGGCACGTCGGCACGGCGTGGCCATCGCCGGCGGATGGCCGCCACACAGCTTGTGCTTCTGTTGCTGGAGAGGTGCTGGTGGTGGGCTGGGCCAGTGGTGTACCACTATGGCCGATATGCACATTAGGCTAGTTGTAATCTCTCTCATTTTCTTTTCTGTTCTTTTCCTTCCTCTCTGTCTTGCATTTTCTTTTGCTAACATTTGACTTTTGTTAATTGTGAAAACTGGCACATAAATACGTTGTATTATACCAGAGCTTCACAAAATGTATAAGGCCACTTGGGAAGGTTTAGATGTTTGTTTATTTTTGAAAAGTCCAATTTTAAATGCTTATTGGTCCGCTAAAAAGTTTTTGTGGTTAATTTTAAAAATAAAATGATGTTGGCTTCACTTGGACAATTACCAGGGGATTATTTCGAATATTGTACACATTTTTCTCCTAGTGTTTGATGAAATAATTTCTGGACTTTATATCTTAAATTTAAAATTGAATCAAATTGAGAGTGGAATTATTTTCTAAATCTTCCTTATTTGTCATATGCTATGCATGAAATCAACCATCCGTCTTATTTGCAATCTCTTCATAGTGACTATGCATATGCCATTAAAATAAACCCAATTTGCACATATAGCATAGATGACAAGCCCATGGTTATTGGCATTTGTTTTTCTTGTGATGATATTGATATGCTCCCTTTACATCATTTATCTCATATGCCATGCCATGACCATCTAGCTTCGGATATGTATTGTTTTGGATGTTGTCCATTTTCTCCATATAATGTTTCCGATATTTCTTATGAGGAGACCCCCATAGTTTCCTCATACATTTTAGGAGATTTTGATCCATCCCATTCATTGCATGATCCCAATACTTGTTTGCAACATATGCTCTACATGAACAGACATGCTATTGATGTGCCATATACTTGCATTCTCAATTTGTGTCCCCATCGTCTCATACACAATAACTATTCTTTCATGATGGATGACAAGTTCATATACCATGCATCCAATTTCTTTGAGCGATGCTTATTTTGTGCTAACTCTAATGTGCACATACACATCATGATGGATGATGTGTACATTTACCACGCACACAATTTCTTTGGTTTGTGTCTCTTTTGTGTAGGTACCCATGATTATTTGTAAACCTCACAATCCCATGAGTTGAGAAAACGAGCTCTAGAGAGCCATGATGACTCTGGATCCCTTGGATTGTCTTTCCCACATCTCTCTTCGTGCAAAAATTTCGCGCATTTCTTCTACATGGCCCTCACTTGGCTATGGGTTCTTGTCCATTACATATTATATGCCCATCTTGCCATGTTTTCTTTGCATGATATGCTTGTTCCTATGCCTTTGCCATGCATTTGTGACCCATACTTTGCATTACACATGATGATTGATTTTAGTACATGTATGTGTATTTGCAAGCTTGGTGGAGATATCACTTGCTATTGCCATGTTTGCTTTCTATACCATTCCTATGATCATACTTTGATCTTGCTTTGTGTTCGTGTTTGCGATATGTCATGTGCATTACCTATGCCTATTATTTGCTCACATGCCATGATTGCCATGATTTACTCTAGTGTCTTACATCTTCGCTCCACTAGTTTGCACGACTTGATCTCTATGCTTGCTCATGTTGCATCACCCATGATTCATACTTGCTCATTTCATGCGTTGATGACAACCATCTATATGCTTCGCACATGATTCATATTACTTGTTGTCATATACCTCCATGTGTTGCCTCTCTCATGCTAGATGATTTGCCATGTATTGAGTGCAACATGCATTTAGCCTTGCTAATGAGATTTCCCCCATAGCATTCTCACATATGATTGGAGATTTTGACATATTTCTTGTGAAGCATGCTTGTCTTCTTTCTTTGCACCATATGCATCGTGCCATGAACATAAAGATTGTTGCATCATATTATTCATGCACTTCTGCTTCTAATGGTTATGTGCAAGAGAAGAGAACCATGATGATCGCGCATACGTTCTTTGTTTTGTTGTGTGCTTGTGTAGGATACTTGGACTTTGTGTCGACTTCCACTTCATGTGAGTTAATCATTCAAGCTTTTGAGAGCGAACCACATACATTCGACCATGACTCGTTGCTACATCGCACTTGCTTGCGCTTCGGCATTGTGAAGGATGTACAAGGACACGCCTTCAAGGTGACATCTTTCTTGAGCTTGGATATTGTGGATCATACTTCATGTGTTGCTTGCACCATTTGCACACATTTTCGCGATATTGCTTTCACCCAAGATTGCTACATTTCCATGCCTCATGACATATATACCTGGTGTGTTGCATCCAATTCTTGGACTACTTGCTACTATCATATGGTTGGTTGCACCAATATCATTTCTTCACATATGCCATGTCCCATTGCTTGTCACATGCTTGACTTGATTGCCTCACACATGATGAACAATTGCTTTTTCTATTGTGTTGAGTGCCCCACTATATTCACTACACCCTATGCACGTTATGCTTGGATTGTCTTGCACTTGACCCATGTGTTTAGACACTTCATTTTATTTGGTGTTGTGAATGAATCTTATGCCTACCATAGACCTTTCATTGAGCAATTTGTGAATGCTTTCTATGAACGTTTGGTAGATGCTTATTCTCTTGTCACACATATTTGCATCTCTATCTCACATTTGCATACTTGTCCCCATGATATCTTTGCTTGTGCTTGATTGATATGCTTACATGCCATGTCACACCATATGCTATGCTTGATGACGACACTTGTTTGGTGAATCGCCCGTTGAATGCTTGGTTTTGCATTAACGCTAACCACATTTGTTTTTCCAAGTGTTTGTTGTTCTTGCTTCTTTTGAAGGAATCACAAGACGGTGCGACATTGGAGAGTGCCCACTTCAAGCTTGAAGATGATAAGTACTTGGTGAACGTCCACTTCTACACGGCGAAGCCATCTCTTTTCCATGGTGATTTGGTTTTCGATCCGAGGTCGGATCTTTCCCAAGGGGGGGGGGAGATGATGCGAGCATCCCATGGACATCACCATGTCAAGAGTCCATCTGGCAAGTGACACGTGTGACCTCTACTTCACATACATAAAGGTGAATCATCTCCTTTACACGTGCTCACTTGACCCCTTCGAGGATGGTATACTACTTGACACTCCACTCGTGTGCATGCATAGGTATTGCCAGAGCTTCACGAACGACGAGGAGGAGTGCTAGTGCCAAGGAACACCTACACCATCTGCGAGGGGAGCGTGGAAGCGAAGATGGAAGAAGAAGGAGCTGCGGAGTCTACAGCGACCGGACGACCGGAATTCACCGGACATCCGACCCTCTACAATGCCCGGACGACCGGCATCCACCAGACGTCTGACTCCTGGAGTCTTCACCAGCCCGATGGACCAGCCGACGAAATCTACAGCGGTCTGACGACCGGTAGGGACTGGACGTCTGACGCCTGGAAGCCCCAGCCTGCGCATGCTACAGCGGCCGGACGTCCGTCCAAGACCGGACGACCAGCGACCGGACGACCGGCCGTCTTCGGACGTCCGGTACCACTGTTACAGAACGAAGTTAGCGGAAGTCCAAGCCCTACCGGACGTCCGGACCCCCGCGAGCCACTGGACGACCGGTAAGGACCGGACGTCTGATACCTGTGTGTGCACAGTTACGGGCCCGAGGCACATGTACCCTTTCACTTCGCCCCCATTTGCACTTAGACTATAAATAGACCTCCTCCTCCTCCTAGTTAGGGTTAGCAAAGTGATAGCTCATTTGTAAGAGATCTTTGCTCCTATCACTCCTCCTCTTGAGAGAGAGAGAGAGAGAGAGAGAGATAGAGAGAGAGTGTGTGTGTGAGAGAGAGAGAGAGAGGGAGAGAGAGAGACCACTACTCCATTGGAGGCCAAGACCTCCATCTAGGAGAAGATCCTGCGGGATACCATCAAGACCCCCTTACGGGAGGACCCCCCATCAAGACCTCCTCTTGGAGATGAACTTTACCTTATATCTTTCCTTTTGTTGTTCATGTACCCATGTGGATCTTGTGTGTTTGATTGTCTAGTGGATGTGCGATTGGACTTGTTCTTGAGTGTTTCCCCTTGTGATTTCTCTCCGTTCTTCCCCGTGTTCATCGTGTTCTTCAAGGGAATACACTCCAATCGTGAAAGATTGGCCTACACCAGGTTAGACCCGTATCATATGGTATCATGAGCCACGTTGTTCACGAATTTGGAGTCCCTCCCACCGTTTTCTAGCCTTCTTCTGCTTGATTTCGTCCTAAATTTCGAAAATCCCCACCAAAAATAGCCCAATTTTTTTTGTGATTTGTTAGTTTGATGAAGTTTTGTTGATTTTGATCCATGGATTTTCTTGATTTCGAGTGGATCTAGTATCTCCCAAAGTTTCCCCATCTTTCATCCACGAAATCTCATCAATTTTGACCCCAAAATCCCCAAATTCCGCCCAAAATCGCGTCCCGGAGCTCAAATCCCGCGTTGACCCCGACCCACCGGACGTCTGGCCATTACCGGACGACCAGAACCCCAAACCCGAGCTGAAACAGCGGATTTCCGAGCCCCACCGGACGTCCGACGACCACACATCCATCCATTACCGGATATCCAACACCTGAAGATATCAACTTCGGTTGATTTTTGTTTTATCCATAACTAATTCATCTGAACTCCGATTTCGACGTTATTTACCTCGTTTTGAAGCTATTGACATCCCCTATCCCACAAAAATACCATAAACAATATTTGACTCCATCAAAATTTTGGAACTTTGGCATTTTTGCCTAGGGCCTCCACCACATCATCCGCTATACCACCACCGACTTCCGCAACCTAACCCTTTTTGTTCACCATAGCATTAGTGGTTGCGTGAGTAGTGATTAGAGTCTCCTAAGGTGTTTTAGCTACTTAGGGATGGTTACTTCTTCATCAACCACCACCACCACTTCCGCATACCCATTGCCCACCATACACTTCCGCCACCCCAACTTAACCCAATTGTTGTTTGAGCTTGTTTGAGTTGTGGGTTGTGTCTCCTAAGGTGTTCGTGCTACTTAGGGACGATACCTTCAACTCCGACACATGTATAGCCCATCACTCCACTTCTGCATTGCCAACTGCAAACCACCACCGCTTTTTCGCTACCACTATTTAACTTTTGTCCTTGAGATTTTGAGTTGTGGTTTTTTTCGTTTCCTAAGGTGTTTCGGCTAATTAGGAACGGGTGAACATCGACAACACCACCTCTCATCATCGCAACAGACGGTAACCTCGACGACACCATTGTATATTCCCCTTGCAATTGCATTGTCAACCCCTAGCCCATTTTGCATCACTTGCCTAGCGAGACTAGCCATTGAGTATTGCCGGCAACATTACTTGCGCACATTAGTGATCATTGAGCTACACCTTCCATTGCATATATACCATATCATCTTGGTATCATCATATCATCTCTTGTGTCACAAATTTGTTCCCGCATATACCTTATTGCTATCTTGGTTTGTGCATTGTGCAAAAGTGGCCATACAAAAAAAAGAATCAGCTTTTAAGCAAAGAAAAAGAGTGAGCAAAGAAGCTTGTAAGCAAGAGCCATATCATCACAATATATCATATGGTATCATACTCGACCATCTTGGATCATCTTGTGAGAAACACCGGGAACCATACATACATAGCATACTTGGGATAGAAGTCCATACATTTTGCATCTTATAGGTTGTGCACAAGTGTCGTATCCGCCTATTGAGCAATCGTGCTAGTGTCTCTCTTGAGTTGTGTAACACGAGCGTTTTCCGTGGACTCCACATTTTGTGCTCATTCCTTGGTTGCACGACCCCATCTATCTATCTGTGTGCCATTCATTGCTATTGGTCTACTTGTTTCACTTGCAAATTTGTGAATCTCTTTCAACATTATTGACTCTTGCTAACATTTTACATCAAATTTTTGTGCCACTATCCTCATCGAGCTCCACCATAATCTTTACTTGATAGGTGTGAGTGAATAAGTCTGGTACCAATTCCACTATTCTTTCATTTCACATTGAGTGAAACGACATACATCCTCAACATTGGGAAAAGGTAACTTGGTATTGTTTATATCATTTCCTACTCACCTCTACTCGAGTCTTCTGATGGATAGGCAAAGCACACCTCATTCGGTCTACAATAACGACGAGTTCAATGCCACGAACAACAACTTCGACGCTAAGATGCAAGCTCAAACGGAGGAGATCAAAGCCCTCATCAAGTCCTACAAGCGATCTTCCTCATCTTCGAGAAGATGCTCAAGAGCACATCCTTCTGAGCTACCATCTCCAGCAAGATCACATTGGCATCAACACCATCACCAACAAGAACGTTAAGATCAAGAGCTCAACACTAACAACCGCCCAACGACTTCACCATCACCTTTGGCATCTTCACCAAGCAACTTCAAGGCATCTTCGCCTACGGACATACGGCATCTTCGCCAACAAGCACCCCAAGACTACGCTCAAGAGAAGCTCCCCAAGCTCAGGTCCACGACTTCCATGAGCTACTACGACCTCGACACCGACCACGCGATTCCTTTCTATGGGACTCAAGAACCTGAGGAGTATCTCGAGTGGGAGCGCTTGATGGACGACTACCTCAAGATACATCAAGTCCCTTCCGAAGATTAAGTGAAGTGAGCCAGAAGAAACTTGCACGACTATGCCTCAGCATGGTGGCTTCACACACCTTCGGAGAGCTACGACATGAGTTGGCCCAAGACGAATAGAGCTTTGCGGCGAGAGTTCGTGCCTCCAACCTACATGGAATAACTTCTACGCCAATTGGAGAACACCATCCAAGGATCCAAGTCCACCAATGCGTACTTCAAGGAGATGAAGAATGCCTTGCGACGAGCCGGCATGGACGACCCCATTTCGATGAAGTTCCACTTCATGATGGGATTGCACAACGACATCTCCAAGACAATCTTCCTTGAGAACTACAAGTCCCTCGATGACAACTACATTTGTGCTCTCAAGGCGGAATAAGAACTCATGAAGGTCAAGGCTTCTCCACCCCAAGCACACTTCTTGAATGCCAAGCTCCAAGTCGACGAGCATGAGGCTAGTACCACCATGATGTCCAAGCCCGACGAGCTCCAAGACGATGCTCCCAAGTTCGACTTCATTGCCATCCCTCTTTGTGGCATTGATGATGCCGAGTCTACTTCGACTCTTTTTCAAGATGGTGCGGCGATGAGTACAACTACGAAGACCCTCAAGGACCAAGCGTTGGAGGAGAGCGACAAGGTGGCGAGCAAGGATGATGCTTCCATCTTTGGAGGCGAGAGTGATGATGTGCCATTTCGGCCTTCATCCACGGCGATGATGACAAGATGATCGAGCATGGGATATTCCCTTCAGTCATGGAGGAGAGTGATGATGTGCCATCTTTGACCTTCATCCATGGCGACGGCGACGAGACGGTTGAGCATGGGATTTTCCCTTCGACCATGGCGACGTACGGTGACTTGATTGACTTTTGCCACCATATTGAGAGTGAGAGTGAATTCACCACTAGCCCCATATATGACAAGTTGCCCCACTTTCCATGTGAGGAGAGACACAACCCCCACCACTTGAGTGAGATGAGTGTCTCCACCATATGTGACTTTGAGTGCACCTATTTTGAGGGAGTGAGTGAACCTCCACATAGAGAGAGTGTGATAGTTCAAAGGTCTCATGAGGCCATTTGCAATTCTAACAACTTGACCTCTACCTCTATTGTGTCTTCTCATTTGGTGCTAGGCCCCATTTATGATGACGCACCGATCCTCGACAACTTCGTCCTCCCTTTGGACAAGACGATGGCCATGGTGGAATATGATGCACCCCCACATGGTTCCATCAAGATGAAGATGACCACCATTTGGTCTTTCCCACCTCACCAACACCACTTGAGTGGAAAGTAAAAGGTAACATAGGTGAAGGTGATGCCCTAGTCCCACTAGTGGACATTCTTGACATTGATTGCTTGCATGATGTTGATCCACCTAGTACCATGCTTCATGCTAGTATGATTTCCCCATGTGATGATTTCTTGCCCATTTATGATGAGTATGATAATTCTCATGTGGAGTCTATTAGTTGTGATACCATGTTACATTGGATTTCTTATGACAATTCTTTAGGTCACATCATGTTTGATAATCCGCTTGATTTGTCATATGCTATGCATGAAATCAACCATATGTCTTATTTGCAATCTCTTCATAGTGACTATGCATATGCCACTAAAATAAACCCAATTTGCACATATGGCATAGATGACAAGCCCATGGTTATTGGCATTTGTGTTTCTTGTGATGATATTGATATGCTACCTTTGCATCATTTATCCCATATGCCATGCCATGATCGCCTAGCTTCGGATATGCATTGTTTTGGATGTTGTCCATTTTCTCCATATTATGTTTCCGATATTTCTCATGAGGAGACCCCCATAGTTTCCTCATACATTTAAGGAGATTTTGATCCATCCCATTCATTGCATGATCCTAATACTTGTATGCAACATATGCTCTCCATGAACAGACATGCTATTGATGTGCCATATACTTGCATTCTCAATTTGTGTCCCCATCGTGTCATACACAATAACTATTCTTTCATGATGGATGACAAGTTCATATACCATGCATCCAATTTCTTTGAGCGATGCTTATTTTGTGCTAACTCTAATGTGCACGTACACATCATGATGGATGATGTGTACATTTACCATGCACACAATTTCTTTGGTTTGTGTCTCTTTTGTGTAGGTACCCATGAATACTTGTCAACCTCACAATCCCATGAGTTGACAAAACAAGCTCTAGAGAGCCATGACGACTCTGGATCCCATGGATTGTCTTTCCCACATCTCTCTTTGTGCAAAAACTTCACGCATTTCTTCTACATGTCCCTCACTGGGCTATGGGTTCTTGTCCATTACATATTATATGCCCATCTTGCCATGTTCTCTTTGCATGATATGCTTATTCCTATGCCTTTCCCATGTATTTGTGACCCATGCTTTGCATTACACATGATGATTGATTTTAGTACCTGTATGTGTATTTGCAAGCTTGGTGGAGATATCACTTGCTATTGCCATGTTTGCTCTCTATACCATGCCTATGATCATACTTTCATCTTGCTTTGTGTTCGTGTTTGCGATATGTCATGTGCATTACCTATGCCTATTATTTGCTCACTTGACATGATTGCCATGATTTACTCTAGTGTGTTACATCTTTGCTCCACTAGTTTGCACGACTTGATCTCTATGCTTGCTCATGTTGCATCACCCATGATTCATACTTGCTCATTTCATGCGGTTGATGACAACCATCTATATGCTTTGCACATGATTCATATTGCTTGTTGTCATATACCTGCATGTGTTGCCTCTCTCATGCTAGATGATTTGCCATGTATTGAGTGCAATGATGCATTTAGCCTTGCTAATGAGATTCCCCGATAGCATTCTCACATATGATTGGAGATTTTGACATATTTCTTGTGAAGCATGCTTGTCTTCCTTCTTTGCACCATATGCTTCGTGCCATGAACATAAAGATTGTTCCAACATACTATTCATGCACTTGTGCTTCTAATGGTTATGTGCAAGAGAAGAGAACCATCATGATCGCGCATACGTTCTTTGTTTTGTTGTGTGCTTGTGTAGGATACTTGGACTTTTTGTCAACTTCCAATTCACGTGAGTTGAACATTCGAGCTTTTGAGAGCGAACCTCAAACATTCGACCATGATTTGCTGCTACAGCGGCTGGACGTCCGTCCAAGACCGGACGACCGACGACTGGACGACTGGCCGTATCCGGACGTTCGGTACCACTGTTACAGAATGAAATTAGCGGAAGTACAAGCCCTACCGGATGTCCGGTAAGTACAAGCCCTACCGGACGACTGGTAAGGACAGGACATCGCTGCCCGTGTGTGCACAGTTATGGGCCTGAGGCCCATGTACCCTTTCACTTCGCCCCCATTGGTACTTAGACTATAAATAGACCTCCTCCTCCTAGTTAGGGTTAGCAAAGTGATAGCTCATTTGTATGTGAGCTTTGCTCCTATCGCTCCTCCTCTTGAGAGAGAGAGAGAGAGAGAGAGAGAGAGAGAGAGAGAGAGAGAGAGAGAGAGACCACTACTCCATTGGAGGCCAAGACCTCCATCTAGGAGAAGATCCTGCGGGATATCATCAAGACCCCCTCACGGGAGGACCCCCCATCAAGACCTCCTCTTGGAGATGAACTTTACCTTGTATCTTTTCCTTAGTTGTACATGTACCCATGTGGATCTTGTGTGTGTTTTATTGTCTAGTGGATGTCTGATTAGACTTGTTCTTGAGTGTTTCCCCTTGTGATTTCTCTCTGTTCTTCCACGCGATCATCATGTTCTTCGAGGGAATCCACTCCAATCGTGAAAGATCAGCCTACACTGAGTTATCCCCGTATCACAACTCCAAAAACTTGACGTAGGCTCCCAAGTGACACCTAACAAATCTAGGAGAGCTTTGCTCCTATCGCTCCTCCTCTTGTAAAGTGATAGCTCATCTGTATGTGAGCTTTGCTCCTATCGCTCCTCCTCTTGAGAGAGAGAGAGAGAGAGAGAGAGAGAGAGAGACCACTACTCCATTGGAGGCCAAGACCTCCATCTAGGAGAAGATCCTGCGGGATACCATCAAGATCCCCTCACGGAAGGACCCCCCATCAAGACCTACTCTTGGAGATGAACTTTACCTTGTATCTTTCCCTTTGTTGTTCATGTATCCATGTGGATCTTCTGTGTTTGATTGTCTAGTGGATGTGTGATTGGACTTGTTCTTGAGTGTTTCCCCTTGTGATTTCTCCCCGTTCTTCCCCGTGTTCATCGAGGGAATCCACTCCAATCGTGAAAGATCGGCCTACACCGGGTTAGACCCGTATCATATGGTATCATGAGCCATGTTGTTCACGAATTTGGAGTCCCTCCCACCGTTTTCTAGCCTTCTTTTGGTTGATTTCGTCCTAAATTTCAAAAATCCCCACCAAAAATAGCCCCAATTTTTTTGTGATTTGTTGGTTTGATGAATTTTTGTTGATTTTGATCCATGTATTTGCTTGATTTCAAGTGGATCTAGCATCTCCCCAAGTTTTCCCATCTTTCATCCACGAAATCTCATCAATTTTGACCCCCAAATCCCCAAATTCCGTCCAAAATCGCGTCCCGGAGCTCAAATCCCGCGTTGACCCCGACCCACCGGACGTCCGGCCATTACCGGACGACCGGAACCCCAAACCCGAGCTGAAACAGTGGATTTCCGAGCCCCACCGGACGTCCGACGACTAGACATCCATCCATTACCGGACATCCAACACCTGTAGATATCAACTTTGGTTGATTTTTGTTTTGTCCATTACTAATTCATCCAAACTCCGATTTCGACGTTCTTTAGCTCGTTTTGAAGCTATTTACATCCCCCATCCCAAAAAATACCACCAACAATATTTGATTCCATTAAATTTTTGGAACTTTGGCATTTTTGC
Organism: Triticum dicoccoides; assembly: GCF_002162155.2. NCBI lineage: Eukaryota > Viridiplantae > Streptophyta > Magnoliopsida > Poales > Poaceae > Triticum > Triticum dicoccoides. The sequence continues at coordinate 280,186,911 of NC_041387.1, read as the reverse complement.
CTAGGGCCTCCACCACATCATCCGCTATACCACCACCGACTTCGGCAACCTTACCCTTTTTGTTCACCTTAGCATTAGTGGTTGCTTGAGTAGTGATTCGAGTCTCCTAAGGTGTTTTAGCTACTTTGGGACGGTTACTTATTCATCAACCACCACCACCACTTCCGCATACCCATTGCCCGCCGTACACTTCCGCCACCCCAACTTAACCCAATTGTTGTTTGAGCTTGTTTGAGTTGTGGCTGTGTCTCCTAATGTGCTTCGGCTAATTAGGGATGACAACTTCAACTCCGACACGTGTATAGCCCATCATTCCACTTCCACATTGCCAAGTGCAAACCACCACCGCTTTTCCGCTACCACTATTTGACTTTTGTCCTTGAGATTTTGAGTTCTGGTTTTTCTGTTTCCTAAGGTGTTTTGGCTAATTAGGAACGGGTCGACATCGACAACACCACCTCTCATCATCGCACGGACAGTAACCTCGACGACACCATTGTATATTCCCCTTGCAATTGCATTGTTAACCCCTAGCCCATTTTGCGTCACTTGCCTAGCGATACTAGCCATTGAGTATTGCCAGCAATGTTACTTGTGCATATTAGTGATAATTGAGCTACACCTTCCATTACACATATACTATATCATCTTGGTATCATCATATCATCTCTTGTGCCACAAATTTGTTCCCGCATATACGGTATTGCTATCTTGGTTTGTGAATTTTGCAAAAGTGGCCACACAAAAATAATAATAATCAGCTTTTAAGCAAAGAAAAAGAGTGAGCAAAGAAGCTTGTAAGCAAGAGACATAGCATCACAATATATCATATGGTAACATACTTCATCATCTTGGATCATCTTGTGAGAAACACCGGGAACCATACATACATAGCATACTTGGGATAGAAGTCCATACATTTTGCATCTTATAGGTTGCGCACAAGTGTCGTATCCGCCTATTGAGCAATCGTGCTAGCGTCTCTCTTGAGTTGTGCAACACGAGCGTTTTCCGTGGACTCCATATTTTGTGCTGATTCCTTGGTGGCGTGACCCCATTTATCTATCTGTGTTCCATTCATTGCTATTGTTCTACTTGTTTCACTTGCAAATTTGTGAATCTCTTTCAACATTATTGACTCTTGCTAACATTTTGCATCAAATTTTTGTGCCACTATCCTCACCGAGCTCCACCATAAGCTTTACTTGATAAGTGTGAGTGAACAAGTCCGGTACCAATTCCACTATTCTTTCATTTTACATTGAGTGAAACGGCATACATCCTCACCATTGGGAGAAGGTAACTTGGTATTGTTTATCTCATTTTCTACTCACCTCTACTCGAGTCTTGTGATGAATAGGCAAAGCACACCTCCTTCGGTCTACAACAACGACGAGTTCGATGGCACGAACAACAACTTTGACGCCAAGATGCAAGCTCAAATGGAGGAGATCAAAGCCCTCATCAAGTCTATATAGCGACCGGATGACCGGAAGCCACCGTACATCCGACCCTCTACAACGCCTGGATGACCGGCGTCCACCGGACGTCCGACGCCTGGAGTCTTCACCAGCCCAACGGACCAGCCGAAGAAAGCTACAGCGGCCGGACCACCGGTAGTGAACGGACGTCCGATGCCTGGAAGCCCCAGCCTGCGCACGCTACAGCAGCCAGACGTCTGTGCAACACCGGACGACCGGCGACCGAACGACAGGCCGTCTCTGGACGTCCGGTACCATTGTTACAGAACGAAATTAGCGGAAGTTCGAGCCCTGCAGGACGTCCGGACCCCCGTGAGCCACCGGACGACTGGTAAGGACCGGATGTACGCTGCCTATGCGTGCACAGTTACGGGCCCGAGGCCCATGTACCCTTTCACTTCACCCCCATTTGCACTTAGACTATAAATAGACCTCATCCTCCTCCTAGTTAGTGTTAGCAAAGTGATAGCTCATTTGTATGTGAGATTTGCTCCTACCACTCCTCCTCTTGAGAGAGAGAGAGAGAGAGAGAGAGAGAGAGAGAGAGACCACTACTCCATTGGAGGCCAAGACCTCCATCTAGGAGAAGATCCTGTGGGATATCATCAAGACCCCCTCACGGGAGGACCCCCCATCAAGACCTCCTCTTGGAGATGAACTTTACCTTGTATCTTTTCCTTAGTTGTACATGTACCCATGTGGATCTTGTGTGTTTGATTGTCTAGTGGATGTCTGATTAGACTTGTTCTTGAGTGTTTCCCCTTGTGATTTCTCTCTGTTCTTCCACACAAATCTGGCAATGGTTTTTGATTAACTGGGGCCAATAGTTTGGTTTTCTTCTCTGGGCTTGATTGGTTCGGGCTGTGATGGCTCAGGCTATTATCAGTTTAGTTTGGTTTTGGTTTGCGTATGAACGAGTTGGGTACGAGTGGGTGTGGGTCTAAATGGTTTGGTTGCTGACAGTTACCAATCATGGTTCAGAACCGGTTCTTGGATTGGTTTTGTTGTCCAGGCGAGAGCCAGCAAAGCTAAAAGCGTCCAAGCGAAGGTACCGCATGCAACTGGCAGAAATGTTTGTTCTGCTCACGGACTTGGTGCAAGTGCAATACGTGTTGGGCAGCTAGCTGGCTAGTACTCAATTCCATCCACCCATCCATTTTCTTGGTTGCTTGTCATGCATGACGTCATGTACGTATGTATACGAATACATGAACAGAAAGGTTGGCCTGCTGAAACGAGTCAAACATACAAGGAGAGCTTGTACGTGCAGTCTCGCCCTCACATGCCTAGGACCTGCACTGTCCACCTTTCCGACCAGCTGCTACTATTTGAGGCGGGTGGACACAACAATAGTTTGATTTGGTTTCAACCCAAAACTAAGAACTAGTTTGAACCCAAAGTTTAAAGAGTGGTTCGGTTTTGGTTAAGGTGGACAGAGCATATGGTTTGGTTTGGTTTTGGTTCCACACCATGATTTGAGGTGTGGTTTAGTTATGGTTCAAACTCCACATTCGTTGGTATGGTTTAGGTTTGGTTCAGTTGTAGAACCATTGCCAGGTTTACTTCCACGTGATCATCATGTTCTTCGAGGGAATCCACTCCAATCGTGAAAGATCATCCTACACCAAGTTATCCCCGTATCACAACTCCAGAAACTTGACGTAGGCTCCCAAGTGACACCTAACAAATCTAGGAGACACCACTCTCCAAAAGGTAATAGATGGTGTGTTGATGATGAACTCCTTGCTCTTGTGATTGAAATGATAGTCTCCCCAACACTCAACTCCATCTCATAGATTTGGCTAAGGTGGAAAGATGATTTGAGTGGAAAGAAACTTGGGGGAGGCTAGAGATCAAGATTCTTGTGGTTCGATTGGAATGTCTTGGTCTCAACACATGAGTAGGTGGTTCTCTCTCAGAGAATGAGTAGTGGAACTGTAGGCACGTTCCGATGGCTCTCTCTCAAATGGAGAAGAGGGTGGAGGGGTATATATAGCCTCCACACAAAATCTAACCGTTACACACAATTTGCCAAACTCGGTGGGACTGAATAGTGAAACTTGGTGAGACCGACTTGGTTCAAAATGTGAACTTAGGCTTTTTGGTGGGACCGACAACATCCACTCGGTGAGACTGATGCGCTAGGGTTAGTGAAAAACCTCGTCTCGGTGAGACTGATCACATGAACTCGGTGAGACCAATTTTGTAATAAGAAAACAGAGAGTTGGTCAGGCAAACTCGGTGGGACCAATCACTCATCTCGGTTAGACCGAAACGTTACAAAAAGGGAACAGAGAGTTTGCACTGCAAACTCGGTGGGACCGATTGCTCATCTCGGTTACACCGAAACATTATGAAGGGAAACAAAGAGTTTGCAGTCCCATCTCGGTGAGACCGAGATCCCTATCGGTAAGGCCGAACTGATTAGAGTTTGTGGATATGGGCTATGTCAAGTGAACTCGGTGGCGCCGGATTGATCAAATCAGTGGGGCCAAGTTTGACTTTTGGTTTAGGACATATGTGGAAATGAGAAAGTGGTTGAGGGTTTTTGGAGCATATCACTAAGCATTTTGAGCAAGCAAGCCTTTAAGCAACACCCCATCCCCTTTTAATAGTATTGGCTTTTCCTATGGACTCAATGTGATCTTGGATCACTAAAATGAAAATGTAGAGTCTTGAGCTTTTGCCAATATGTGTCCTCAGCATTTTGAGGGGTCCACATCTCTGGTCCATGCCATACCAACCATTGAACTTTCTGAAACATTGATCTTGAAAGGATATTAGTACAATAAGCTATATGTTGTTATGAATTACCAAAACCACCCAGGGATTAGCTGCACTTTCAATCTCCCCCTTTTTGGTAATTGATGACAACATATAGATCAAAGCTTGGACAAATGATAATATAAATGAAGTACATCATCGCTTTGAGAAGTATGTGATAAGAAAGAGCTCCCCCTAAATTTGTGCATTATTTGAAATTTGCTTTTGAATGCAAATGCACAACCAATTAGGATCATGCACTACAAAAAAATACACTTCCGTGATGATATGTGTTTGTCACAGTAGGTCATGTTTTTGTCATGCATGTACGTCCATGACAATTTTATGACAGAATCAAGATAGTCATACCTGTGCTGTCATAGAAGTGTTTCATGACAATACCAAAATATCGTCACGGAAGTGTTCACTTCCATGACAATAAATCGCGCGTCATAGAAGTGCTTTCGTCAAGGGTGACCGACACATGGCATCCACCGTAACGGGGCACCATTAAGCTATCGGGTCCGGTTTTGGATCCGATAACCCGCTAACAGCCACGACCAATGGGGATTTTCCATGTGTAAATTTCTCACTGGCCAGAGGAACAACGTGTGAGCACCCAAAAATGACAGATGTCAACCACACAATGGACAGGAGGCGCCTATGATACGTCGACACATGGCAAAGCCCAACGACAGCCCATTTAGGTTAAAAGGCTGGCTCAGTCAAAATTAGCGGGCTAGCCCATTAACGGCCTGCTTGTAGTTAATAGTCCGCTAAGTATTTGGGCTGAATTACGGCCCGGTGTGTTTCCGGACTATTAAAGGTCCTGCTTCATTTGGGCCCATTTTTTTGCCCTTGAATCTTTCAGCCCATAAACGACCGTCAAGGATTTGGGTCATATTCGGCCATGCCTGACATTTGGCCTGTTAGAGGCCACTGTAGATTTAGGACACTTCCAGCCTATTGGGACATTCGGCCTATTAGAGGCCCACTGTAGATTTGAGCCACTTTTAGCCTGTTGTGACATTCGGCCTGCTAGAGGCCCACTGTAGATTTGGGCCACTTCCACCCTATTGTGACTTTTGGCTTGTTAACGTCGGACGAAATCCATGGGCCATATATGGCCCAATGTCACAACGGGCCTATTAACGACCCATATAAAACTGATACTAATCAAGCCCGACAGAACTTCCGACCTGTTAGAGGCCCGTGTAGTAGGTCAGCGCATTTTCGGCCCGTCTGAATTTCGGCCTGTGAACGATCCACATTGTAAATGGGCCAACACGAGTTGAGATACATTTCGGCCTGCTAATGGCCAGTGGATTATTTGGCAGAATCAGGGCCCAATCTCGCTTTCGGCCTATTCAAGGCCCATGTTACTTATGGGCTCAAGACATTTACAAATGTTAAAGGTCTATTGTTCCGAGGGCCCAAACCATGTTTAGGCCTGTTAAAGGCCCACTAGGTGCACAAGGCTACCAAAAATATGAAAGCTTATGCTGATTTAGGCCAAGATATTTTTAGTGGGCTCCATGCAAATTGCGGCCCATAATCGTTTTTAGCCCAATTGGAATGGGCCTAACAGATGTTGGCATGTTGGGCTCCTGCACTATACAAAAATAGCGTCATAATTTGTACAACCTTTGCCAGCATGATAAATGTTGTATCACAACAAAATAAATTCTAGCCATACAACAAAAGGCCTGTTGGCATAAAGTTTACAGTCCTTGCAGATAAAAACACCATCAGATGTATAGAAGCACTGATCATTTGACCTGAGTGCTAATGTTTCAGGCTGTAGAATCTGATGGAGCAGCATGATCATCCCCTTTTTCCGCCATTGCTCTTGAACAACGAAGCAAATGTCTTATAGTCTGGTTTCAAAACAATTCATAACTTTACGACATTTGTCAACCACTATTCTTGTTTCCGAAACAACGTCCCTTAGGGATTGGAATTGTGTCTGGAGCACATATATATCACTCTGCCTAGCCAGAAGATTTTGTTCAGTATGCGATTTGGTTGAGGTTACCTTGCCAACCAACCCAAAATTACGCAGGAAGGTGCTTTTTGCACTGTTAGTGGAGAGATACTGACGCACTACAGCAAGAGGTGACATTGTGCCTGTGGTAGCCTCGTCACCTTCAGGTGGTTGTGGCTGTTCAATCATTTGTTCCATAGCTTGCTGAAAGTTTGAACATCTAGATTAGTGTACCAGATAAGTTACTAATGAGACAAAAACAAACAAAGTAGGTTTCACGTTTATACATAACTTATTTTGGTCAACTACTATAATACATTAGCATGTACTCCCTCCATTCCTAAATATTTGTCTTTCTAGAGATTTCAACAAGTGACTTCATACGGAGCAAAATGGGTGAATCTACACTCTAAAATATATCTATATACATCCGTATGTGGTAGTCCATTTAAAATCTCTAAAAAAGACAAATATTTAGGAACGGAGGGAGTATTGTCGTGCCAACTACATAATAAAATCACTTTCGGAACATATGTCCATGTAGCATGCCTACTGTATTTTCTATTTCCTCACATTCGTTGACATGTAAGGATAAAGAGACATGGCTTAAAGTAGGATGAACATACTACGACATCATTCATATCATGGGCAAACAGATATCAAACAAAGAGGCTATTGTATCATTGTGTGGCCACGTGAACATCACAACTAGATTACAGATCAAGACCAAAAGAACATCCTTCCTCTCTTTTCAACCGTGTAAGGTGAAATGATACGTTAAGACAACTGTGTATAGAAGTGAACAGAGTAACTGACATTGGCTGCAAACCAAGCGGTTAAATGAAGACGTCACAGTAACAAGCTGTTCAAAGGCAGGAGGAGTAAGGACTTACAACAACGGCTTGAACTGGTGTGCTCATGCCCTTCATCTTGCTGGTGTGGCAATCCTTGAAGATTTCCACTGCATTCGGTTCAGGTTCTTTTTGGTCAGCACGGGCTTTCCTCTGTATTTGGAACAAGTCAATATAGATACGATAATATTTCGCGGAAAATATAAGGAAGTAACAACTACTTACAAGAGCCTCGCAGTGGGCAATATAGCTACGAGATCCTGTTGTCTGTTGGAATTTCACTTTAGAACGGTTGGTCTTTTTCTTCAAATAATTAACCTAGAAGAAGATACACTTGTAAGGCACATACTTAAATACAAGTTCAATATGTGATCTAATCAAATACATATACCCCACCTGATACTTTGGATCAGACCAGTGTTTAACAAGGGTTGTCCAGTCTTCATCTGTAATATATTCCACTGGAGATGTTTGGGCGATTTCATTGTTAGCCTTGCCTACAAAGTGAGTTTTTCTAAGGTGATACCGGTACTGTCGCAGAGCAGACTGAAAAACATGAGTGCATGCTTGTTTAGTTGCATCATCTTTTGGATCCAACTTGAACGTCATCTGTTGAAAAAAGAATGTGAGTCTTATTAGGAGGAAGCTAGAAAGTATGGGACAGAGCAAGACAATATTACAAATTGTGATGAATAACATTACTTACGGATAAATGGTCAAGGAAGGTGTTCAACTCAGTATCGTCTTTCTCATTGCTGTACTGGATCCACGTTGGGAGGATACATGCATAACACCTAATGGCAATGGCTGCCTCTGATGCTAACTTGGCTGACTCTGTAGTATCACGTGGACTTTTGATCTCCATTCTTCCTCCTTTAGATTTTGTTAATCTATCAAGCATTATCCCTGATGTCTGTTTCCGCTTGCGCCATGGTGCTAGTTCAACAACGAATATGGAAAGTGTTAGTGCACATCAAACTGTGAGAGTACATATAAAGGAGCATGCAACTGCAACTTGACTCGCTCAGGTACCGTCTTGGTGTTGATGCTCATGAGGTTCATCTAATCTTGCCAAGTCTTGTTGTGTCACCAGTGCTTCGGAAGTCGTGTTAGGTGTGAAGGCAGCTTGGGAACTGGCCACTTGCGCAGCAAGCTGTAACATCCCCAATTTTCAATTTGGAATGTTAGACATTAGATCATCATTGCATATCATATTTTATTGCATTTTGTTTTGATCCTAGAAATTTCACGCAACTCAAGGACCCGCAGAGAGAGTTGGGAATTTCGTTATTTTCTTATTTGAGTTTTTCTCAAATTTAGAAAAAGGATCATTTGATTTTAATTATTTTATCTTCGAATATTTTAATTATAAAAATAAGAGAGAGGGAATAAAATGACTTTCCCAAAATAAAGAAATATTGAACATTTAATAATAAAATCAAATAAGATTTTATTTCAGAGTTTTATTGCTATTTTATTTGAATTAGGAAAAATAAGTATTTTTCAAAATTGCATTTTAGGCCCAAATAAATGTTCATCTTGTCCGGCTTATTTTTAGAGGACGGGGAAAATTTATTTCAGGATTTTTGGAGTCCATTTAGTATTTCTTTTCTTTCTTTTTCTACATGTTCGAATTATTTAAAAAAAATAAAAAAATAGAGAAACCGACTCCGGGCCGTACCCGAGCGGGACTCCGCCCAGGGGGCCTTTATAAGCCGCGCCGCCCTGCCTCGAAGCCCACACCACTGCCGCCAGCCCACCTGCACCGAACCCTAACCCTGGCCGCCCGCGCCGCCCGCT
>NC_041387.1:280147343-280177499 GCF_002162155.2 Triticum dicoccoides | reverse complement strand
TCCGCCGGAGCCGCCGGACCCCGCCGCCGCCTCGCCGCCTCGCCGGAGACCTCGCCGGACCCGAGGTAGCCGCCACGGGTTTTTTATAAAAACCGATCGATTTTTTAAGAACCCTAGATCTGTTTTTTAGACCGATTCGTCGGTTTTCTAGGTTTAGTTATTTAACGTTCGTTTGTCCGTAAGTTCGGTTTAACGAATGGTTTTCGTCGTTTAGCCGCAGACACCGAACGTTCGTTCGTTGGCCTGATCGTCTGTTTTTTTCTTTTTCTCGGATTTTCCGCGATTATTTTCGATCGCGATTTCTGATCCGATTTTCGTTTTAGTATAACTTTTCACTCGTTTATCGGAATCAGGCGATTCAAGCGCCTAGAGTTTCATCTCGGAACCATCTTTCCGTTTAACCAACTCAAAGAAGTTTTTGCTACTGTAAAATTTGACTTAGGTCCAGATTAGTAAATGAAGCTTGTTTCTTTCGCCATTTGACTTTCGTTGCTTTGTTTGATTTGATTCGTTTTGCAAACCCGAGGTCTTAAGTTGAACTTTCTGGTTAGATCTCTTATTTGAGTTTTACCCGTGCATTATATGAGTGCTTATTGTATGCTTGTTTGTTTGCGATAGAGTACCCAGAGTGCGTCGCTTGTTACTATGAGTCTCTAGGTTTCACGGATCTTCGGCAAGTCAAGTAACACTTTGATCATACCTCTTTACTACCCTATTTTATTGCATTAGATCAATCCTCAAACAATTGCATGATTAGGATCTGATTAATACGTGGGTTTTGGTAAGTAGATGAGGTAGTACCAATTACCTGTTTATTATCAAACCTTTGGGAGTTACTTCTACGTTTGCTTATATTGCTATGCTATGCTAGTAGACGTGGATTGGGTGAGAGTATTCATGACAGATGTGAGATTGTTAATTAATGGTTTACTTAAGGTGGCAACTTTAATACACATCTGGGTGTATTGAGGCACCTGGGGAACCCAGTGTTGCCTGTATTTTTGGAAATCCTGGGGTACCGTGTGATTCTCCTATGGATCGCCACCCGGGCTCAAAGGGATCATGAGATTATTCATGGTAGAAACTTCCGTGTGCAGCCGCAAGCTACTATGGGCTCTAGCATAGTTGAGTATGTTGTGTGACCTCCTTCAGTGGTAGACTAGCAGATGTAGGGGATGTAGGTTGGTACTGTCTACCCAAAGTAAAGTGTTAATGCTTCTGAAAGACTGTGTCTCGGTCATCCGTTTCTCAAACACTATGTAGTGCGAGAAATCCAATGGAGGAGATCGAGTCTTGCGGGGAAAAGTGCGCAAACATCTGCAGAGTGTATAAACTAATCATGGTTAGCCGTGTCCCCGGTTATGGACGTTTTGAGTATCTAGTACCTGGATTTTCATGTGAATCTCATCATGCTATTTAATTAATTCTGTTTGGGTTTAATGATGATGCTTAATTGGGATTGAGTTGGGTGAACCTTCTCAATGTTTAACAACCACCATGATAGTTAAATAAAATTTATTCCTTCGTTGTAGGAAAAAAATTAGCTTTATGCAAAACTATAACCATAGAGCTTTCCACCAGCCATATATGCATGTAGTGATAGCATTAATCTGTTCATTACTCTCTATGTGTTACATTGCCAGCATATTCCATGTGCTGACCCGTTTTCGGGCTGCGAAGTTCATGTTGCAGACTTTTCAGACGACGAGTAAGGTGCCTTAGGTCGTGATCTTATACTCAGTGATGCCGTTGGCGTTGATGGACTCGCTTTATCTTCCAAGTCTTCCGCTGTTATAATTATTAGATGGCCCTAAGACATATTTATTGTAATAAGTTCTCTTTTGAGACATTTGATGTAATAAGTGTGTGATTGCTACTTTGTTATAAATCCTTCAAGTACTGTGCGTGTCAGCATTATCGATCTAGGGATGACACTGATGTATAGAGATCAGCCTGTTTGAGGTCTGGTCACTACAAGATGGTATCAGAGCACATGCTGATTGTAGGACACGGCCGCTAATGATGTAGGGTGGGACCCTAGATGGATGATCTTTCATGTTTGGAGTGGATCCTACGGGGAATCACGAAGAACACAAGGAAGCACAAAGGGGAAACACGGGGAAAACGAGAGGGAGATTCACTAAACCGACATAGAATCAATCACACGAGTGCTAGATCACCGACAAAATGAGTGACATAAGATCCACAATCAACCAAGGTAAGGATACAAAGGAACAGTTCTTCTCCGTACGGAGGTCTTGATGGTCTTCCCTAGAAAGGGGTCTTGAATCCGCTTGGGGGATCTTCTCCGAAGAGGTCCTGAGCTCCGAGGAGAAGTAGCCAAGTGGATGAGCAAGGCTCTCACACAAAATATGAGCTAAACCTATGCTACCTGTACCAGGAGGTGGGGGCGTCCTATTTATAGTCTTAGTGCAAATGGAAGTCAAAACGAAGGGGTACAAGGGCTCCAGCCCGCAGGCGCGGTCACTCAGGTGTCGGACGTCTGAAAGGTGTAGGACGTCCGGAGGCTCAGGACGGTCAGGACGTCCGGTCGGGCTCGGGCGTCCGTAGAATCAGCTCTGTTGTGGGCGCGTCGGACGTCCGAAGGGGGTCGGTCGTCCAGAGCTTCGTGACGGTCCGGACGTCCGGAAGTCGTCGGTCGTCCGTAGATTCGGTTCGGGCGTGCATCGGTCGGACGTCCGGTGGTCTCGGTCGTCCGTAGATTTGGTTCGGATGCTCAGTTGTCGGACGTCCGGAGGGCGTCGGTCGTCCGTGGCCTGGGAGTCGTCGGACGTCCGGGCTTGGTCGGACGTCCGATGCCTGTAGCTTTAGCAGCATCTCTTCTTCTTCTTCAACATGCTTGGGGTCCTTGCCGTCTTGGCTCTTGCAAGTAGTAGACCCTTGGCTCACCTCCATGTACCTGATTACATATAGAGTCTCCGAATGAGGTAGTAGCCATGTCTCGTTAGTAGAAAGAGGGAGTTCGGAGAGGAGCGAGTTCACCTTATCTTCGATAGCCTTAGCTCGGGCTGTTGTCATGGGTCCAAGTGGTGTTGAGGGAGATGTAGGCACGTCCATGGGGATGAGCGAGGGATGCTCCGCATCATCTCCCCCCTTGGGAGAGATCCGATCTCGGATCAAAAGGTGCATCACCATGGAAATGTGCGAGGTCCTTGACGTTGAAGATGTCGCTCACGTTGTACTTGCCTCGTGGTAGGTCGATCTTGTAGGCGTTGTCGTTGTAGCGTGCTAGAACCTTGAAAGGTCCATCGGCACGAGGTAGAAGCTTGGACTTGCGTTCGTTGGGGAAGCGGTCCTTGCGAAGATGTAGCCACACTAGATCACCAATGTTGAATACCATGGGTTGCTTGTTGATGTTGAGCTTGGTCGCTAGTCGTTGTACTTGGCGCTCGATGGTGTGCCTTGTATCTTCATGCATCTTCTTGATGTAGCTTGCACGAGCACTTGCGTCGAGGTTGGTTCGCTCTTGTAGAGGAAGAGGTAGAATGTCCAATGGGGACAAAGGGTTGAAGCCGTAGACGACCTCAAAGGGGGACTTGCCGGTCGTGGAATGTCTTGCACGGTTGTAGGCGTACTCGGCGATGGGTAGACACGCCTCCCACTCCTTGATGTTCTTCTTGATCAACACGCGAAGTAGAGTGGAGAGTGTACGATTCGTCACCTCTGTTTGGCCGTCGGTTTGAGGATGGTATGCCGAAGAGAACAATAGCTTGATTCCGAGCTTGGCACATAGGGTCTTCCAAAAGTAACTCAAGAACTTGACGTCGCGGTCCGAGACAATCGTCTTTGGTACTCCATGAAGTCGCAAGATTTACCTACAAAAGAGATTGGCAATATGTGAAGCATCGTCTATCTTGTTGCAAGGAATGAAATGTGCCATCTTAGAAAATTGGTCCACAACAACAAAGACGGAATCCTTGCCATTTTGAGTTCTAGGCAAACCAAGTACAAAATCCATGCTAATGTCTTCCCAAGGTTGATAAGGGATAGGAAGGGGCATGTAAAGACCATGGGATTGAGCTTTTGACTTAGCTTTGCGACATGTAGAGCAACCGTTGGTGAAGCGTGAGATATCACGAAACATCTTGGGCCAAAAGTAGTTCTTGGAGAGCATGGCGAAAGTCTTGTCGCGTCCAAAGTGTCCCATTAGTCCGCCTCCATGAGCCTCTTGCAAAAGGAGCAAACGAAGAGAAGACTCGGGAATGCAAAGTTTGTTAGCTCTCATAAGATAATCATCCTTTATGTAGTATCGTTCCCAAGACGTGTGTGTCAAACACTTAGCATAAGGAGTAGCAAAAGAAGGACCATGCTCATACAAGTCTTTTATATGCTCAAAACCAATAACATTTAACTCAAGTTTAGTGACAAGCGTGCATATGCGTGAAAGTGCATCCGCAACTACATTTTCCTTACCCTTAATGTACTTGATCACATAAGGAAAAGATTCAATAAATTCACTCCATTTGGCATGACGCTTGTTCAACTTAGTTTGGCCTTTCAAGTACTTAAGCGTTTCATGATCGGTATGGATGACAAATTCATGAGGTCTAAGGTAATGTTCCCAAACATGTAGCACACGTACTAAAGCATACAATTCTTTGTCATAGATGGGATAATTAAGTTGAGCACCGGAGAGTTTTTCACTAAAATAAGCAATGGCTCGTTTTTCTTGCATTAAAACTCCACCAATTCCGGTACCACTTGCATCACAATGAACCTCAAACGTTTTGTCAAAGTTGGGCAAAGCAAGAATCAGAGCATGAGTAAGTAAAGACTTGAGCTCATCAAAAGCGGTGGATTGCAAAGATCCCCAAACAAAAGGAGCATTCTTCTTACTCAAAGCATGTAAAGGAGCGGCAATTGTGCTAAATTTTTCACAAAGCGGCGGTAAAAACCTGCAAGACCAAGAAAACTTCTCACTTGTTGCAAATTGGTGGGTTGGGGCCAAGTTTTAATCGCCTTAATCTTAGTTTCATCAACATGGAAACCCTTGGAAGAGACAACAAAACCCAAGAAAACCACTTTGTCGACGCCAAAAGTGCATTTTTTCAAGTTCGCATAAAGGCTTTCCTTTCGGAGGCTTTGCAACACAGATTTAACATGATTAATATGCTCTTTCATGGTTTTGCTAAACACAAAGATATCATCAAAGTAAACCACAACGAAGACTCCAATGTAAGGTCTAAGCACATGATGCATAAGACACACGAAAGTTCCGGGTGCTTCCGACAAACCCATAGGCATCACTAACCACTCATATAAGCCAAATTTTGTTTTGAAAGCGGTTTTCCATTCATCACCTTCTTGAATGTGGATTTGATAATAGCCACTTTTAAGATCAATTTTGGAGAAAAAGTTGGCTCCGCTAAGTTCATCAAGCATATCATCTAAGCGAGGAATGGGATGCCTATAACAAACGGTAATGGCGTTTATGGGTATACAATCGGAACACAAGCGGAAACTTCCATCGGGTTTAGGCACAAGTATAACGGGAACGGCACATGGGCTTAAGCTTTCACGTACATGACCGTTGTCGATGAGTTGTTGTACTTGCCGTTGAATCTCCTTGGTTTCATCTGGATTGACACGGTATGGAGCTTTGTTTGGAAGTGGCGCTCCGGGTATGAGGTCGATTCGATGCTCAATGCCTCATAGTGGAGGTAGACCCGGAGGTAGCTCATCGGGGAAAACATCTTGGAATTCCTACAAAAGAGATTGAAACACTAAAGGTAGCTCGTGAGATGTGTTAGTTGTTGGCTCTCCATCCTTGCACACAAGGACAAAGTGCATCACACTCGATGGGTTCTCACATACTTCTCTTATCTCACTTTTGGTGGCAAATAGGATGAGGTTTTTCTCTCTAGGCGAAGAGGCGCTCAAATTTGGCTTGTGGCTCTCACTCACTTTTGGGTGTGTCACTTTTTCACTCGTCTTTCCATGATTGGTGGCTTGCTTGTCGGCTATCACTTGACTAGGAGACATAGGTCGTAGCACATATTCCTTCCCTTTCATTTTGAAGCTATAATGATTGGTACGCCCATTGTGGATGACACCACGGTCGAATTGCCATGGTCGACCAAGAAGGAGGTGGCAAACGGTCAGTGGAACCACATCACACTCCAAAGTGTCTTCATAAGCACCAATTTTGAAGGATACTTGGACCGTATGCTCGACTCGTATAGTGCCGGAGTCACTTAGCCATTGAACCTTGTAGGGGTGCGGGTGCTTCCTCTTGACCAATTGAAGCTTGGAACATAGTTCTTCACTTGCCAAGTTGTGGCAACTACCTCCATCGATGATGACTTTGACGGACCTTCCATTGATGCCGGCCTTAGTGTGGAAGATGTGGCATCGTTGGTCTTCTTCTTGTTGATGTTGAAGTGTCAAGACTTTGGAGACAACGAGAGCGGGACTCGAATCCTCATCACAAAAAACTTGATCATCTTCATCCTCGTTCATGCGCCGGTGCATGTCCACTTGCTCAAGGGCTTCCATCTCCTCTTCGCTCATTGAGTCATATGTCCCGTCGTCATTGAGGATCATGGTGCGCTTGTTTGTGCATTGGTAGGACTTGTGGCCTCGGCCGCCGCAAGTGAAACACTTGAAGGAGCTTGTTTTGACGGTCTCATCGGTTGGAGTAGATGATGAAGCACGCGGCTTGAAGTTGCTTATAGTAGGAGGAAGATGACTTGAACTTGTAGAAGTTTTCTTGTAACTTGACTTGTCGTCGTTGCTTGGAGAAGGCTTGGTTGTTGTAGATGTTGAAGGAGTCGTTGAAGCTTGGATGTTGGAGAAGCCGTAAGTCTTGGATGAGTACTTGGCGTACTTGAAGTCATCTTGCACTTGACGTTCCGCCTTGGTTGCTTGATGTACGAGCTCAATGAGGTTGGAATAGGGTTGGAAGTCGGCAATCTTCTTGATGGGATGATTGAGTCCATTCAAGAAATGTGCCATTGTTTGCTCATCATCTTCCGTGACATTGGCTCAAATCATGGCTATCTCCATTTCTTTGTAGTATTCTTCAACACTCTTTGTTCCTTGCTTGAGGAATTGTAGCTTCTTGAAGAGATTGCGGTTGTAGTAGGTTGGTACAAAGCGTGCCCGCATGACATCCTTCATTTGAGCCCAAGTGGTGATTGGTGGTTCACCTCTTGCTTGACGGTGTTCAAATACTTGTTCCCACCATATGAGCCCATAATCTTGGAACTTAAGTGATGCCATAGCGATCTTCTTCTCTTCCTCATAGTTGTGCAAGCGGAAAATTTTGTCGACTTTTAATGCCCATGAGAGGTACTCTTCCGGATCATTGCTTCCATTGAACTTGAGCTTGCCATAGAGTTGCTCTTCATTGTGTTGTTGGCGATGGTGATGGTGACGTCCTTGACGTGGAGGGTAGTCATCCTCATGTTTCTCTTGGCGCGGATGAAGTCCATGATCAACTTGCTCTTGTTGAACTTGAGGTTGAGGTGGAGCTTGACAAGCTTGTTGAGGACCTTGTGGAGCTTGACGTTGTACACGCGGTTGGTAGTTCCTCTCTTGGATTTCTTCTCGAAGGGCTTCCTCTTGATTGCGCTGCTCTCGATTGTGGTTGGCAATGGCTCGGCTCGAATCTTGAAGGGCACGTTGCGCCTCAAGAGCTTGCGCTTCACGTTGTTGTTGTTGAAGACGTTGAGCCTCGGCATCTTGTTCCTCTTGGTGTAGACGTGCTCGTTCTTCTTCTTGGCGCCTTAGTCATTGCCTTTCTTGAGCTTGTGCAAAAGCGACTTGGGGTGGTGCGAGATGATGTAGATGCTCGTCGACTTGCTCATGTGAATGCTTGTCATGTAGCATGTTCCGGGATGCTTGCCGGTCTTGAAGCGCGGCTCGTCGAAGAATGGTCGATGACGGTGTACTTGTGCGGAGAAGGTGTCGTCGGAGTGTCGACTTGAACGGCTCCATCTTGAGTATGAAGAAGTGGAGGGACGCCGGTTCCTCATCAAGGCGCGGATCTCATCCATTCTTGCATCATTCTCTTGCTTTTGAGCGTCGAATTTGTTGTCGAAGTAGTCACTCATTGCTTGTTGCTCTTGATGCAATGCCTTTTGAGCTCCAAATAGGGGGTTCCTGGTGACGAATGATGACATGTCGTCATCGTTCTCGATGAGAGGTGGAGTGGTAGAAGAACTTGGCCTATCCATCATTTCGATAAAATGTAAGTGGTAGAAGGAAAATAACGTGTACCAAATGTACCTTGACCGAAGTTGAAGATGAATCAAGTTCACTCAAATGCGGACAATGAAATAGCACTGTTGGTACCAATTCTTGTCGGTTCTCACACCTACACACGTAAAAGCTTATGGTGGAGCTTGGTTAGGATGGTGGCACAAAATTTGATGCAATAGTAAGTGAGCTTCAATAATGTTGGAAAAGATTCACAAATTTGCAAATGCAACAAGTAGACCAAGCTAGTATGGGTACACGGAAACACACATGCAAATAGATAAATGGGATTGTGCAATCCAAAATTGAGCCAAAATGTGGAAACCACGAGATGCTCTTGTTGCACAATACTAGAGAGACGCTAGCACGATTGCAAAATAGGCGGATACGCAAACTTGTGCACAACCTACTAGGAAAAAATGCAACTATCTCTATCCCAAATATGCTATATGTATGGTATTTCGGTGCAATGATCCAATATGATCCAATATGACAATCTTAATGTATTTTGATGCTATGCTTCTTGTTCATAAGCTCTTTGCTTATCTTTCCTCTTTGCTTAAAATCTTGTGTGGCTCTTTCACTTTTGAGCTCTTTTCTCATGCAAAACTTCATGAACCAAGTTAGCAATTGTGTATGCAATGACAACTTTGTGACACACAAGTTGATCTCAAGATATGCACCACTATTGTATGGTATGTATGCTATGGAGTATGATCACTAATGTGCACAAGTCACGTTGCCTGCAATACTCAACGGCTAGTCTCGATGGGTAAGCTACGCAAAATGAGGCAATGTGGGTTATCAATGCAATTGCAAGTTACGACAAACATGTCGTCGAAGTTACCGTCCTTGGCGATGATGAGACCCTTGCGAAGATGAGCCGTGGTGGTGATGACGTCAACCGTACCTAGATAGCCGAAACACAAAAGGATACGGGATCCACAACTCAAAATCTCAAGGACCAAAATATGGCAAAATTGTCATAGGAGGTAGCGGGGAAGATTTTGGTGTATGTGGGTTTGGAAGATGTGGTGGAATGTGGGGTTGCGGTGGTGGCCGAACTGTCAAACTTCAGTCTCGTCAGGGTTTCACGGACGTCCGGGCTTTTACGGTCGTTCGGACTTTGTCGGACGTCCGACCTTTTCCGGTCGTTCGGAGCCTGGGCGAAAATCGGGCTCGGGAAGAAGAACCGCGAGATTTCCGGGGAAGAAGAAAATGGTGAGGTCGAAATCGAGTGATATGGTGGATGGAAAAGGGTGGGGAGGGTGGGGAAAGCTAGATCCACACGCTGCAACACAAATCCATGGACCAAATCCAACAAAATCTCAACTCACAAACAAATCACAAAAAAAAATTTGGGGCTATTTTTGGTGGGGAATTTTCAGAATTAGGACGAAAACAACAAAATCAAGCTAGAAAACACGGGGGAGGGGCTCCAAAAATGTGATCAACATGGCTCATGATACCATGATGATGCAGGGTGGGACCCTAGATGGATGATCTTTCACGTTTGGAGTGGATCCTACGGGGAATCACGAAGAACACACGGAAGCACAAAGGGGAAACACAGGGAAAACGAGAGGGAGATTCACTAAACCGACATAGAATCAATCACACGAGTGCTAGATCACCGACAACATAGAGTGACATAAGATCCACAATCAACCAAGGTATGGATACAATGGAACAGTTCTTCTCCGTAGGGAGGTCTTGATGGTCTTCCCAAGAAAGGGGTCTTGAATCCGCTTGGGGGATCTTCTCCGAAGAGGTCCTGAGCTCCGAGGAGAAGTAGCCAAGTGGATGAGAAGACTCTCACACAAAATATGAGCTAAACCTATGCTACCCGTACTAGGAGGTGGGGGCGTCCTATTTATAGTCTTAGTGCAAATGGAAGTCAAAACGAAGGGGTACAAGGGCTCCAGCCCGCAGGCGCGGTCACTCAGGTGTCGGACGTCTGGAAGGTGTCGGACGTCCGGAGGCTCGAGACAGTTCGGACGTCCGGTCGGGCTCGGGCGTCCGTAGAATCAGCTCTGTCATGGGCGCGTCGGACATCCGGAGGGGGTCGGTCGTCTGGAGCTTCGTGACGGTCCGGATGTCCGGAAGTCGTCGGTCGTCCGTAGATTCGGTTCGGGCGTGCATCGGTCGGACGTCCGGTGGTCTCGGTCGTCCGTAGATTTGGTTTGGATGCTCAGCTGTCGGACGTCCAGAGGGCGTCGGTCGTCCGTGGCCTGGGAGTCGTCGGACGTCCGGGCTTGGTCGGACGTCCGATGCCTGTAGCTTCAGCAGGATCTCTTCTTCTTCTTCAACATTCTTGGGGTCCTCGCCGTCTTGGCTCTTGCAAGTAGTAGACCCTTGGCTCACCTCCATGTACCTGATTACACACAGAGTCTCCAAATGAGGTAGTAGCCATGTCTCGTGAGTAGAAAGAGGGAGTTCGGAGAGGAGCGAGTTCACCTTATCTTCGATAGCCTTAGCTCGGGCTCTTGTCATGGGTCCAAGTGGTGTTGAGGGATATGTAGGCACGTCCATGGGGATGAGCGAGGGATGCTCCGCATCAACTAAGCTAAAGCCCTAGATCACTACTCTCTTCTCATTTCTGACTCCTCATCTTTTCTACTCTTTTAGGATGGCGGATTCAAGGAACAAGTTCATCCAACCGGATGAAGATACACTAATAGAGGCAAAGGTGTCCCGTCTTTCGATGAGATGGTGGCTATCGTTTTGGAGGAAGTCGACTTTGACGATCCGACTACGACCGTGCGAGGACGTCGCGCCTTAGCAGTCGCTAAACCAACTCCGAGAGGTTATTGACCACGCCGGAGCACGATCAACCTGACCATGAAGGTCTGTTTCCTGCAGGCAAACGAAGAACAAGCAAGAAACTAAGATTGCAATCTGGATATTGCGAATATAAGAGGAAAGCTTTATTGATCATGGTGGGGTTCTGTGACGCCTTTGTCTGGTCGTTGAACACAAACGAAGTACGTGAAGTTGCAACTATGGCGAACTTTTAATCTAAACAAAACCCAAAGTCTAAACGGTGCCCTAAGGGCTGTATATATGGAGGAAGAGGGGGTGAATTTCATGGCCCTTGGTAGAGGGGTCCGAAACTAACCCTATCTCTTGTTTCCCCACACATACGGACTCTAAAAATAGCCTATACTTATGTATTTCGAAATTACATGGGCCTGGCCCAATAATAAGGTGATGCAGCACCTAGAATAGCCTCTGGACGAAATTTATGAAGTGACATCTTGTATATTTCGTCCAAGGCTTCATGCACTCATTATGGTGGCTTCAAAGTCCTGAAATCATCACTTGTAACTCTGTTCTTGTTCCCCTTGCGCATGCCATCATCTCCATGCTTGTTCTTGCTCCAATGTTCATCCTTCTCCAAGCTAGGCCCTTCATTTGTAAGCAAAACAAATGTATCCAATTTAGGCAGCATCATATTCTCATGAACATTAGAATCATTACCAAGAAACGAAAGTACCTGATAATTTAATTGGCGTGCGCGAGCTCTAGTAATTGGTCCAGTATATGTAGCAGTAGGAGCTGTGGGTGTAACAATGGTATTGATGTTGTCATCATACACCCTTTGGTTGCCACTTGAAGGAACTCATTAGATACCTGAACATCGGAGTACCAAGCTTCACCGGTACCTACATCGCCACTTTATCAGAAGAGGAGCGTTGGATGATTCAAGTTCAAGTTCCAGGAAGGACGTTCATGCCAGTCACTTAGCCCATAGAGTTTTCCTTTGATGCACCGACCTGGAGTCTAGGAAAGAGCATGGCAGCCCACATCACCATGGGACGATTTGGAGAAGTTTACCACAAGGATCTCAAGGATACTATTTACCAGATTTGTGGGCGCTGAGATGAGCAATGGGAGATGATCAACACCAGGAAGGATAGATCAACTGCAGCTTTCATCCTGGAGTTAAACCAACACATTTGTTGCCAGGAGAACCAGATGTGCGCATGCATGATAGATCTGGAGAAGGCAATGACCAAGATCATGGAACTGGAGGAAGAACTCAAGTCTACACGTGATGGATATGAGGAGGAAATAATGACACTTGTGGAGAAGAATGATGATCTGAAGAAGAAGCTAAAAGTATTTATGGGATTCCTCGCGACTAGAGGAGAAGACGATGATTGCACTTGCCCGGAGAACTACATCATCATCGACGACACCGAGTCGGACCCCGACGATAGCGATGATGACTTTGTTGATGAAGCTGGAGCAGATATCATGGAGTCTTCGACCGATCAATTTTTCTAGTCGACCACCATAACAGTAGTAGTATTCCCCCATGTATATAGTATAGTCCGAGCACTTTTGTAACGATAGTTAGACCTTTGTATGCCCTTGTTTGAATTGATTGAAGTGATATTGATTATGTTTTGTCTCATGTGCATATGGGTAGTGTTTTCTCTCTAGATCTATTTCTGTTCTATATTCTCATCTTTTCTAAACCCTCAGATGCCTTTGAGACGTGACAATGGATTTGCTTTTCCACCGGAGCTCACCCAGTTGATCCAGCAGCAAAATGCATTGATGCAGATGCTAGTCCAGAATCAGAATCAGGGGAACACCAACAACAACAACCCACCACCACCACCACCTGTTGATCACTTAGCCCGTTTCTTGAGGCTGAATCCGCTGATGTTCTCCACTAGCACCAAGCCGATAGTTGTAGATGATTGGCTCCGCAAGATGGGAAGGGAGTTGACCACTACAGGATGCATAGATGCGGAGAAGGTGCGTTTTGCCGCACATCAGCTTGATGGACCCGCAACGTCATGGTGGGAGAATTTCACAACCACTTATCCAATCGACACCGTCACATGGGACAAATTTCAACAGGCTTTCCGTACTGCCCATGTTTCAGTAGGAGCTATGGCCATGAAGAAGCGTGAGTTTCGCAACTTGCGCCAAGGAGGACGTAGAGTTGGCCAGTATGTGCATGACTTTAGTAAGTTATCACGTTATGCCCCAGATGACGTTGCTACGGATGCAACTTTTTTTTCAAAAAGGGGTATTCCCCGGCCTCTGCATCAGAATGATGCATACGACCACATTTATTAAAAAATAAAATAGTTCAACAATGTCTTGCAGTCTGCAACAAACTGATAAGCTGGCTCACAAAGATAAACAGAAACAAAGACCAAAAAGGCCCAAAACCACAACTGGCTGGCAAAATATAGATAGGTAAACTAATCGCCTATCCTATTACATGACCGCCATCCAAACCGGTTGAAGATATCCCGCGCTACCATCTCCCACCGGAGAGATCCAGTAACCAAACGCTCCCTGGCCTCCATCGGAGTGAGTAAGGACCACATACGGATTAGCGCAGTAGCCCGGAATAAGACCTGCAAAAAATGGATAGTTGATGTTCTGTTAAAAGACAAATCATTTCTACAGTTCCAAATTGCCCATAACAATGCACATACTCCTACGCGAATTTGTCTAGCTGTTTCGGACTCTATCCCAACAAGCCACGTTCCAAATAACGACCCGACCGAACTCGGAGGAGTAATGTTAAAGGCAATTTGCACCGAGCACCACAGAACCCTCGCCAACGGGCAATCAAAGAAGAGGTGCTTGATATTTTCATCCCGATCACAGAAACTACAACTAGTAGAGCCTGTCCAGTTGCGCTTAACCAAATTATCTTTCGTTAAGATAACTTGTTTATGTACAAACCAAATAAACACTTTGATTTTGAGCGGAACCTTAACTTTCCAAACATGTATGGAACTAGGAATAACACTAGAATTGATGATGTCAAGGTACATCGATTTGATAGTGAATTCCCCAGAAGTAGTAAGCTTCCAGCACAACTGATGCAGCTAAGCAGGAGAAGTTTCCGAAAGGACTGAATGATGAGCTTAGCATGCAATTGATGGTGGCAACCTTCAACAACTACCAGGAGTTGGTAGACAGAGCTCTCATGATTGAAGGGAAGCAGCAGCAGATTGACAGCCGCAAGAGGAAGTATGGACAAGGGAAGTACAATTCTGGAGCTCAGCAGAAGCCTCGTTTTACCCCGAACTCAGGAGGACCTTTTCAGCATACCCATGGAGGAGGGAGTTCGCACAACCATAGTGGCCCCAAGAATGGTAATGGGAATGGAGGAAGCAACGGACAGAAACGTACCAACCCATCAACCCCAGCCAAGAAGGACCTGAGCCACATCACTTGCTACAAGTGCCAGAAGACTGGTGTCGGTGTCAAAACCGGCGGATCTCGGGTAGGGGGTCCCGAACTGTGCGTCTAGGTGGATGGTAACAGGAGACAAGGGACACGATGTTTTACCTAGGTTCGGGCCCTCTTGATGGAGGTAAAACCCTACGTCCTGCTTGATTAATATTGATGATGTGTGTTACAAGAGTAGATCTACCACGAGATCAAGGAGGCTAAACCCTAGAAGCTAGCCTATGGTATGATTGTTGTTCGTCCTACGGACTAAAGCCATCCGGTTTATATAGACACTGGAGAGGGCTAGGGTTACACAGAGTCGGTTACAATGGTAGGAGATCTACATATTCGTATCGCCAAGCTTGCCTTGCACGCCAAGGAAAGTCCCATCCGGATAAGGGACAAGGTCTTCAATCTTGTATCTTCATAGTCTTGGAGTCCGGCCGATGATGATAGTTCGACTATCCCGACACCCCCTAGTCCAGGACTCCCTCAGTAGCCCCTGAACCAGGCTTCAATGACGATGAGTCCGGCGCGCATATTGTCTTCGGCATTGCAAGGCGGGTTCCTCCTCCGAATAATTTATGGAAGATTATGAACACCAGGATAGTGTCCGGCTCTGCAAAATAAATTCCACGCACCACCGTAGAGAGAATAATATTTACACAAGTTCAATCTGCTGACGTATTTGGTGGCGTGACATCACACCACTACCAAGCCTTTAATTGAATCATTTTTATTGTACCACCTCAGCGTGTTTAGCGAAGCGGTTTCCTTGGCATATCTTGTTGAAGCAGAGATCGTGTTCCCCTTATTCGGGGATTCCCATCAATACGGACGTAGGTAACCCAACCGCGCCATTGATTGCGGTGCTTGGGAGATAAGCGAGTTTTATCAGGCCGGTGGGGACACATGTTTTTGTCCGCCCATATAAGGGGATAAAGATCCAACCCTTTTACCTGCACCTTCTTCCTCCCTGGCTTATCCATCTCCGTGAACTCGATCTCCAGCGCCCAAGTCGGCACATCTCACCTCAACCTCCTCCAACTATGTCCGGAGCGGGAGGCAAGTGGATGGCCTCCTCTGTCACGGAGGGGCACATCCAGAAGCTGCGCAGTGCCAGTTATTTATCCAGCAACATCGCGCATCGGCTCCCCGACGAGGGAGAGCTCATCCCCACCCCCAGGCCCCATGAGAGGGTAGTATTTCTTCCCCATTTCCTCCGTGGACTGGGCTTCCCACTCCATCCCTTTGTCCGGGGGCTCATGTTCTACTACGGCCTGGATTTCCATGATCTGGCCCCGAATTTCATCCTCAATATCTCGGCGTTTATCGTCGTGTGTGAGGCCTTCCTCTGCATCCAGCCCCACTTCGGCTTGTGGCTCAAGACCTTCAGTGTCAAGCCGAAGGTTGTGAAGGGCAGCCAAGCGGAGTGCGGAGGCGCCATGGTGGGCATGATGTCCAACGTTACTTGGCTTGAGGGCACTTTCGTGGAAACCATTAAGGGGTGGCAATCAGGGTGGTTCTACATCACCGAGCCGCGTGGCCCTGAATGGGCAGCGGCCCCCGAATTCAGATCTGGCATCCCCACATGGCTCACCTCCTGAAAAGAGAGCGGCCGGACATGGGGTGATTCGGAGGAGCTGACCGGACTCCAAGCCTGCATCCAAAAGATAGTGGACAAGAAGCTCAAGCTTGTCAACGTAGTCCAGGTCATGCTCATCCGCCGGATTCTCCCGTGCCAACGACGGGGCTTCAACATGTGGGAGTTCGATCCGGCGCAGCACCAGACTTTGAGCGGGCTCTTCGACACTACGTACGAAGATGTCTGGAAGGTGCTGTTCAAGGGCGCCAAGGCTCCCGCATCCGCTACCGAAGATCGCGGGTTCAGCTCGCAGCGTTCGGCTGACGAGGTAAGTGATTTTGTTCTTTATGGGACGCTTGTTTTCCATAGTTTGACTCTATGCGGGATCTAAACTCCCTCTCCTTTGACAGGACTGGCTAGCGAAGGCCGAGCAGACTATATGTCCGGCCCCATTGCTAGCGGACCCAGCGGACGCCCGCTTAACGGGGCTGCTGGCTCCGGCACCCCATGTGGTGCCGGAGAAGAAGGCCAAGAAGAAGGCCACGGGGACTCGGAAGAGTTTCCGGAAGGACTGAATGATGAGCTTAGCATGCAATTGATGGTGGCAACCTTCAACAACTACCAGGAGTTGGTAGACAGAGCTCTCATGATTGAAGGGAAGCAGCAGCAGATTGACAGCCGCAAGAGGAAGTATGGACAAGGGAAGTACAATTCTGGAGCTCAGCAGAAGCCTCGTTTTACCCCGAACTCAGGAGGACCTTTTCAGCATACCCATGGAGGAGGGAGTTCGCACAACCATAGTGGCCCCAAGAATGGTAATGGGAATGGAGGAAGCAACGGACAAAAACGTACCAACCCATCAACCCCAGCCAAGAAGGACATGAGCCACATCACTTGCTACAAGTGCCAGAAGACTGGTGTCGGTGTCAAAACCGGCGGATCTCGGGTAGGGGGTCCCGAACTGTGCGTCTAGGCGGATGGTAACAGGAGACAAGGGACACGATGTTTTACCCAGGTTCAGGCCCTCTTGATGGAGGTAAAACCCTACTTCCTGCTTGATTAATATTGATGATGTGTGTTACAAGAGTAGATCTACCACGAGATCAAGGAGGCTAAACCCTAGAAGCTAGCCTATGGTATGATTGTTGTTCGTCCTACGGACTAAAGCCATCCGGTTTATATAGACACTGGAGAGGGCTAGGGTTACACAGAGTCGGTTACAATGGTAGGAGATCTACATATTCGTATCGCCAAGCTTGCCTTCCACGCCAAGGAAAGTCCCATCCGAACACGGGACGAAGTCTTCAATCTTGTATCTTCATAGTCTTGGAGTCCGGCCGATGATGATAGTTCGACTATCCGGACACCCCCTAGTCCAGGACTCCCTCAGTAGCCCCTGAACCAGGCTCCAATGACGATGAGTCCGACGCACATATTGTCTTCGCGATTGCAAGGCGGGTTCCTCCCCCGAATAATTTATGGACGATTATGAACACCAGGATAGTGTCCGGCTCTGCAAAATAAATTCCATGCACCACCGTAGAGAGAATAATATTTACACAAGTTCAATCTGCTGACGTATTTGGTGGCGTGACGTCACACCACTACCAAGCCTTTACTTGAATCGTTTTTATTGTACCACCTCAGCGTGTTTAGCGAAGCGGTTTCCTTGGCACGTCTTGTCGAAGCAGAGATCGTGTTCCCCTTATTCTGGGATTCCCATCAATATGGACGTGGGCAACCCAACCGCGCCATTGATTGCGGTGCTTGGGAGATAAGTTAGTTTTATCAGGCCAGTGGGGACACATGTTTTTGTCCGCCCATATAAGGGGATAAAGATCCAACCCTTTTACCTGCACCTTCTTCCTCCCTGGCTTATCCATCTCCGCGAACTCGAGCTCCAGCGCCCAAGTCCGCACATCTTACCTCAACCTCCTCCAACTATGTCCGGAGCGGGAGGCAAGTGGATGGCCTCCTCTGTCACGGAGGGGCACATCCAGAAGCTGCGCAGCACCGGTTATTTATCCAGCAACATCGCGCATCGGCTCCCCGACGAGGGAGAGCTCATCCCCACCCCCAGGCCCCATGAGAGGGTAGTATTTCTTCCCCATTTCCTCCGTGGACTGGGCTTCCCACTCCATCCCTTTGTCCGGGGGCTCATGTTCTACTACGGCCTGGATTTCCATGATCTGGCCCCGAATTTCATCCTCAATATCTCGGCGTTTATCGTCGTGTGTGAGGCCTTCCTCTGCATCCAGCCCCACTTCGGCTTGTGGCTCAAGACCTTCAGTGTCAAGCCGAAGGTTGTGAAGGGCAGCCAAGCGGAGTGCGGAGGCGCCATGGTGGGCAGGATGTCCAATGTTACTTGGCTTGAGGGCACTTTCGTGGAAACCATTAAGGGGTGGCAATCGGGGTGGTTCTACATCACCGAGCCGCGTGGCCCTGAATGGGCAGCGGCCCCCGAATTCAGATCTGGCATCCCCACATGGCTCACCTCCTGGAAAGAGAGCGGCCGGACATGGGGTGATTCGGAGGAGCTGACCGGACTCCAAGCCTGCATCCAAAAGATAGTGGACAAGAAGCTCAAGCTTGTCAACGTAGTCCAGGTCATGCTCATCCGCCGGATTCTCCTGTGCCAACGACGGGGCTTCAATATGTGGGAGTTCGATCCGGCGCAGCACCAGACTTTGAGCGGGCTCTTCGACACTACGTACGAAGATGTCTGGAAGGTGCTGTTCAAGGGCATCGAGGCTCCCGCATCCGCTACCGAAGATCGCGGGTTCAGCTCACAGCGTTCGGCTGACGGGGTAAGTGATTTTGTCCTTTACGGGACGCTTGTTTTCCATAGTTTGACTCTATGCGGGATATAAACTCCCTCTCCTTTGACAGGACTGGCTGGCGAAGGCCGAGCAGACTATATGTCCGTCCCCATTGCCAGAGGACCCAGCGGACGCCCGCTTAACGGGGCTGCTGGCTCCGGCACCCCATGTGGTGCCGAAGAAGAAGGCCAAGAAGAAGGCCACGGGGACTCGGAAGAGTTCCCGTTTTCAGGTGTTATCAGATGATGACTCCGAGGCCGACTCCTCTCACAAAGGCGAGGAGGAGAAGAAGAAAGCCTCTCCCCCAGCGGGGGGAGGGAAGAAAAGGAAGGCCTCCCCAACAAGAGAGGCCGAAGGGTCTAAGAAGGGAAAAACTCTTTCCCCGGACTGCTCCGCCAACGCCAGTGACGACGACCAGGACTGGCCCCCAAGGGCCAAGCCCCTGGCGAGACCGTAAGTATCCGGACTCCCGAATAACTTCATGGTTTTTCTTTTCGCCGCATAATGTCTTTCTAATGCCGCATACAACCCTGCAGTCCGCCCAAGGATGATCTTCCCGCTTCGTCGAGCGGGTCCTTAGGTGCGTTGGATATGGATTCTCTCCCCACCGCCTCCACCCCCCGTGATGCGGACGATGCCGAGGTGGGATCCCGGGAAGGGACCCACCAGGAGGAGGAGGCCCCGGAGGTGTCGCAGAACAACCTCCCGGACTTTGCACCGGACTCGGCCCCGGAACCTATAGCGGTTCCGGAGTCCGGCAGGCGGCCCCTTCGTAAGAAGGGCAAGACCATGATGCCGGCAGCCTCCGTCCAACCGGAGGCGCCGGATAGCTTGTTGGAGGCGCTCAATGGCGCCTCCATCAAGGAGGAAAACCGCACTATTATGAGTGTGGTGATTCAGAAGGTTCAGCTCGCCAAGAGCGGGCTGACCGAAGCCTGCAGCAGCCTTCTAACAGGCTTTGAGGTAAGAATTTTGATATATGTAAAATAGTACCGCATAGACAGTAGCCCCTGATGCTCGGTTCTGTGTTCGGAAAGAAAAGTCGGACTGAGGATCTAAAAAGATATACGCAGGAGTCATAAAAAATATGTCAATATGGGATTGCATGCTGCGCTGCTGACCTCTGCCGCATTGACTGCGGAGGTCAATACTTTGAAGGAAAGCCTCGAGCTGTCCGAGAACGAGCTCGGCCGTGCCAAGAAGCAGCTCGAGGACAAGGAAGGTGAGTAATACCTTATTAAAATTGTACCTTACAGAAAAGGATTTGGTTGCAAGAAAAATGACAAGGATAACGTGGATATAGCAGGGGCCATAAACGAGGTGGCGACCCTGAAGGAGGCGGTGTCCGCGGCCGAACGTAATGCGGTCGCGGAACGCACCGAGCGAGAGAAGCAGGAGGCGCGGGTGGCGGAGGTACAGCAAGAGCTCCAGGCTCTCATGAAAAAACATGAGAGTTTGGAGCGTGACTCGAAGACTCAAGAGTCCGAGCTTGCGACAGCTCTTGAGAGTGCCAAAGCCGCTAAGGCCGAAGCCTATAAGGCCCTCCAGGAAGTCGAGGCGTTGAAGAAAATAGCGGCGGGTAAGGCGTTTTTCATGCAAAGTAAGCATGCGAGTGGGAATTACATATCACTTACCCGAATTCGGAGCTCTCCAGGAGCGTTCGCAGATCTGCCCCGCAGCATGTCCGATGCTGCCGCTTTCTACAGAGCTGAGGAGGGGAGCTCGACGGAGAAGGTCTTCTGGTCTCAGTATGCTGAGGCTGGATATTCGGTGCCCCTTAGCGACCAGCTAAAGCAGCTGGTCGAGCTCCACAAGGTGGCCGAACAGGCCATGAAGGGCCTCATAGTTCGGCTGTGGCCTAAGTAGGCCATGCCTGGGAGCTACTTCGGCCTGGTGCGGCGGCTGGTGGATGCTTGCCCGTGGGTTGAAGTCATCAAGCACTCCACCTGTATTGAAGGTGCCCGTCGGGCCCTTGCCCGCGCGAAGGTGCACTGGGGCAAGATGGATGCCCAGAAGCTTGTGACGGACGCGCCACCGCAGGGCAAGGAGCATCGTACGCCCGAGATGTATTATAAGAGTGTCCTGAAGGGTGCCTGCATTATTGCGGGTGAGTGCTCCAAAGATGTAATATTTGAGTAGACTCGCATTTTGTTATCCTGTGCGCTGAAAACTTAGTTCATATGCGCTAAGCAACGCTTGTTAATTTAAAATATTACCTTCTGTGCGGCTGTTTATCAAATCTGAGAGATGGCAAGTCGTCGGCTTCAGCCCCCATGCCACGAGTGCTGGGGTGTTCGGGATAAACTTGAGCACTCTTGTTCCCATTTTTGGGTCCATCTAGGGAGGCGCTCAACACAACGAACAAGGCAACCGGACTTATAATGCTTGAACACTCTCACTTAGCCATAGAATTCTATAATTTTAAATTTCGGCGAAGCCCCTAGTCTTCGGAAGGCCGAATTTGGGGCGCTATCCATGCCTGGACCGGACAAAGCCGGCTCCTCGCTCTAAGCGGCATAAGTCATTAGGGACTCGCAAAAAACCTCTCGAACAGCGACCGGCTCTCGCCTCATCATGACGGTCAGTTTTAGCTTTCTCCACTGAGGCGCTCGCCCAGCTCAACTGGGGCGCAATCGCAGTGGTTCTCCCACTGCTACCTTAGCCGATACAACGGAACGTAAGGTACCAAAACATGGGAGCCGGGCAAACCCAACTATTGACCCAAGACATGATTCATAGCCGATGCATATAATGCTATTAGTTCGGGGTGCCGCACTTGTGAAAGTGTTCGGACTTATCACACCATGATACAGGAAACATAAGCCCCTGGTGTATTTAGCCGTACCAAAATGTACGGGTGCAACATGTCATAAACGAACATATGTATAAGAAAGAAATGCAATTGGAAGCAAAAAGGTGCTGCATTACTTATTCAAGAAAAAACTACTGTAAATGCAGAACGATACAAATGGTGCGATAAGCAAGGGATGGGACTATTAAACATGTCCCCCTCCAGGGGTAGGCTGCGGAATGGTGCATAAAACAGATTTAATGCTCGTAATGGAGACCACCTGGATATTCGTTGTAGCCTTTCTCCTTCCCTGGCTGTTGCATCGTGAGTTCGGCAGGTCTGCTGCCGGATAGGGCCTCTGATGAACGGAGTCCTGTGGGTAAAAATAAAAAGGAAAAAGAGAAAAAGAGTGAAACACTTGAGAGCCCCTGGTGTGGTTGAGCCGCATTCTGGGCCTATCATGGTCGTGCCCCTCTCCCCATGCCCATGGTATCTTCAGAGCGTAATGGCGTACGCGAAGGACCTGTCTTGACATTTTGCAGGGGCTGGGGTTGGGGCCGCACTGCTACGCGTGCTCGGAACGTGCCAGGTGGTCTTGTTGTAGGTTACTCCGGGCGCGTTTAGCCGTGTCCGGTCGCTTAACGGCCGGACTCGAGAATTGCCTTAAGAGGCTGCACTGTACTTCTGCCGCGAGAGCCGCTGTATGTTCCTCCATTCGGAGAGAGCGTTCAGTGTTTCCGTTGACCGTGATGACTCCTCGAGGGCCTGACATCTTGAGCTTGAGGTATGCGTAGTGCGGCACCGCGTTGAACTTTGCGAACGCGGTACGTCCGAGCAGAGCATGATAGCCGCTGCGGAACGGAACTATGTTGAAGATTAACTCCTCGCTTCGGAAGTTATCCGGGGATCCGAAGACCACTTCCAGTGTAACTGAGCCTGTACAATTGGCTTCTACACCTGGTATGACGCCTTTAAAGGTCGTCTTGGTAGGTTTAATCCTTGAGGGGTCTATGCCCATTTTGCGCACTGTATCCTGATAAAGCAGATTTAGGCTGCTGCCGCCGTCCATCAGGACTCTGGTGAGGTGAAATCCATCGACGATTGGGTCTAAAACCAATGCGGCGAATCCGCCGTGGCGGATGCTGGTGGGGTGGTCCCTTCGGTCAAAAGTGATCGGGCAGGAGGACCATGGATTGAACTTCGGGGCAACTGGCTCCATCGCGTATACATCCCTGAGTGCATGCTTCCGCTCCCTTTTGGGTATGTGCGTTGCGTATATCATGTTCACTGTCCGCACCTGTGGGGGGAAACCCTTCTGTCCTCTATTGTTCGGCAGTCGGGTCTCTTCCTCATCATCGCTATGCAGCCCCTTGTCATTGTTTTCGGCAATTAACTTGCCTGCCTGCTTGAATACCCAACAGTCCCTGTTAGTCTGGTTGGATGGCTTTTCGGGGGTGCCGTGTATCTGGCATGAGCGGTCGAGTATTCGGTCCAAATTGGACGGACCCGGAGTAGTTCTTTTGAATGGCTTTTTTCGCTGACCGGGTTTAGAGCCTCTGAATCCGGCATTTACTGCCGTATATTCACTATTATCGCCGTTAATGCGGCGTTTGTTTTTGTTGCGACGCGACCTGCCATTATGGTCCTTGATATCTGGACTGCCAGAATTTTTGCTGAGGTTGTTGCTGCGTGCTAGCCAGCTGTCCTCACCCGCGCAGAAGTAGGTCATGAGTGATGTGAGGGCGGCCATGGATTTTGGCTTTTCCTGTCCCAGGTGCCGGGCAAGCCACTCGTCGCGGATGTTATGTTTGAAGGCCGCGAGGGCCTCCGCATCCGGACAGTCGACGATTTGGTTTTTCTTGGTTAAGAACCGTGTCCAGAATTGTCTGGCCGATTCGTCTGGTTGCTGAATTATATGGCTTAGGTCGTCAGCGTCTGGTGGTCGCACATACGTGCCCTGGAAGTTATCGAGGAATGCGGCTTCCAGGTCTTCCCAACTCCCAATTGACTCTGCTGGCAAGCTGTTAAGCCAATGCCGGGCTGGTCCTTTAAGCTTGAGTGAGAGATATTTGATGGCGTGAAGATCGTCACCGCGGGCCATGTGGATGTGAAGGAGATAGTCTTCGATCCAAACCGCGGGGTCTGTTGTGCCATCGTAAGATTCAATATTCACGGGTTTAAACCCTTTGGGGATTTGATGATCCATTACTTCATCTGTGAAGCATAGTGGGTGTGCGGCGCCTCTGTACTGGGCGATATCACGACGGAGCTCAAAAGAGCTTTGTCTATTTTGTTCGGCCCGGCCGGACTTACTGTGTCCGGCGCGACGGTTGTCATCACGTATCATGGGGCGCCCACGCGATCCATAGATCGATCTTGCTTGTCTTGCCTTATCCTCCAATATATCTCGCAAGTCCGGAGCGTTCCCCTGTGGCCTTGTGCTTTTCGAGCAATGCCGGGGTACGGTTCTAGTGAAGGGCCTAGAGGCCTCTCTGTCGCGACCACGGGGTGGTCGGTCAGCCGTATTGTCTGCTGGTGATGCGGGTTCATACGCTTCCTCCTCTAATCGGGGGAGCATCTTGCATTCAGGGTAGCTTTTGGAGGGGCGTTCGAGCTCATGCTCTTCGGCCGTGAGGACTTCAGTCCATCTGTCGGCTAGCAGATCTTGATCAGCTCTAAGCTGTTGCTGCTTTTTCTTGAGGCTGTTTGCCGTGGCCATAAGCCTGCATTTAAAACGCTCTTGTTCGACAGGATCCTCAGGCACGATGAATTCGTCATCGGCGAGGCTTGCCTCGTCTCCGGAGGGAGGCATATAATCCTCCACCTCTTCTTCTACCGCTCTCTCATGAGGGCTGGCGTCTCCGTCCTTCTGTGCTGAATCTTGCTGGAGTGGGTTGTTTTCGGCACTGTCTGGGGTGTTATTATCTCCGGTGCCGGAATCTTCATTCTTGTTGTGGCGGGATTCAGAGCGGCGCCGCTGACGCCGGCGCTTGGGCTGTTTCTTAGAGGGGTCATCCTCCACTGTTCGTTCGCCATTCCCATCCTTTGGGATATCCTCCATGTATATGTCATATGATGAGGAGGCTTTCCAGTGCCCGGTAGGCGCTGGTTCTTGGTCGTCTCTGGCATTGTCGTCCATATCGTCGATATCTTCGGAGTCGTAGTCTAGCATGTCGGTTAGATCGTCGACAGTGGCTACTAAGTGGGTGGTGGGTGGGCTTTGAATTTCTTCGTCGTCCGCATCCCAACCATCCTGACTGCAGTCCGGCCAGGGCTCTCTTGATAATGAGAGATACTTTAGCGAACTCAAGATGTCACCGAAAGGTGAGTGTTGAAAGATGTCCGCAGCGGTGAACTCCATGACCGGCGCCCAATCGGATTCGATAGGAGGTGGCGCGGGAGGTTCGGTGTCCGGCAAGGAGTCCGGCACCTCGGAGTCACGAGCTTCATGAGGGACAAGGTCAGTGTTCGGCTCTATCGCCGTAGAGGTTGCAGCCCCCGAGGCGGTGTCTAGCCATCCGTCCTCGATCTGCGCAGCCGGCTCCGAATTGAAGATCGGTGCGGGCTCGAGTGCGGCCTCCAGGGTACTATCCGGCTGCAGAGCTAAATCATGCCCGTCGTGACAGTGCGGCACGCTTGGCTGTGGCTCGAATCCATCGAAGATCAAGTCCCCGCGGATGTCAGCCGTGAAGTTCAAACTTCCAAATCTGACCTGACGGCCAGGGGCGTAGCTTTCGATCTGCTCCAGATGGCCAAGCGAATTGGCCCGCAGTGCAAAGCCGCCGAATACGAAGATCTGTCCGGGGAGGAAGGTCTCACCCTGGACTGCGTTGTTGTTGATGATCGAAGAAGCCATCGAGCCTGTCGGCGACGACACAGAGGAACTCTCAATGAAAGCAACAATGTCGGTGTCAAAACCGGCGGATCTCGGGTAGGGGGTCCCGAACTGTGCGTCTAGGCGGATGGTAACAGGAGACAAGGGACACGATGTTTTACCCAGGTTCGGCCCCTCTTGATGGAGGTAAAACCCTACGTCCTGCTTGATTAATATTGATGATGTGTGTTACAAGAGTAGATCTACCACGAGATCAAGGAGGCTAAACCCTAGAAGCTAGCCTATGGTATGATTGTTGTTCGTCCTACGGACTAAAGCCATCCAGTTTATATAGACACCAGAGAGGGCTAGGGTTACACAGAGTCGGTTACAATGGTAGGAGATCTACATATCCATATCGCCAAGCTTGCCTTCCACGCCAAGGAAAGTCCCATCCGGACACGGGACGAAGTCTTCAATCTTGTATCTTCATAGTCTTGGAGTCCGGCCGATGATGATAGTTCGGCTATCCGGACACCCCCTAGTCCAGGACTCCCTCAACTGAACATTATGCCAATGAATGTCCTGAAGCTAAGAATAGAAATGGCAATGGAAGCTCTGGGAAGAAGCCGGACCCTTTCAATAGGGGACAGGTGAACCACGTTAGCGTGGAGGAGGTTGAAGCCCAGCCAGATGCAGTAATAGGTAAGTTTTTGGTTAAGTCATTTACTACAATCGTTCTTTTTGATACTGGTGCACCACATTCATACATATCAAGGGGATTTGTGGATAAGTATAAACTGCCAACCCAAGCCCTTAGGTCACCCATGTTAGTAACCTCGCCAGGAGCAGAGTATACGGCTAGTCTATGGTGTGATCGGCTACCATTAAGGATTGGTAACTATGTGTTCCCCTCAGACCTAATAGTATTGGAGTCACAATGACTGGATGTGATATTAGGCATGGATTGGTTATCAAAGTATGGAGGGAACATTGAATGCGCCAGTAAGTCGATTTTGCTTACCACCCCAGAAGGAAGAAGGATCAAGTATGTATCCCGGCATGTGCCGAAGAGGACTCAAGTAAATTTCTTATCAGGAGTTGTACAGGAGGAAGTACCAATGGTGAAGGATTTCCCTGACGTATTTCCAGAGGAGTTGCCAGGAATGCCACCAGATAGAGACATTGAGTTTTTGTTTGAGCTTTTGCCAGGCACAAGGCCGATATCTAAGAGACCGTATAGGATGCCCGCAAAAGATTTGGAGGAAATTAAGAAGCAAATTAAGGAGTTACTGGATAAAGGCTATATTCACCCAAGTTCATCACCCTGGGGATCACCAGTGCTTCTAGTGGAGAAGAAGGACAGATCATTGAGGATGGTTGTTGATTATCGATGATTGAATGAAGTGACCATCAAGAACAAGTACCCACTGCCGATGATCAATGATCTATTTGACTAATTGCAAGGAGCTAAGGTATTTTCCAAGATCGATCTGCGATCAGGATACCACCAGCTGAAGATTTGAGAGCAGGATATACCTAAGACAACTTTTACCACCAGGTACGGGCTATATCAGTATACCGTTATGTCATTTGGTCTGATTAACGCACCTGCATATTTCATGGACATGATGAACAAGGTGTTTATGGAGTTTCTGGATAAGTTCGTCGTGGTGTTCATTGATGACATTTTGGTCTACTCGAAGAATGAAGAGGAGCATAAGGAGCATTTGTGTTTGGTACTTGGGAGGCTCAGAGAACATCAGTTATATGCCAAGTTCAGCAAGTGTGAGTTTTGGTTGAAGGAAGTTGGATTCCTCCGACATGTTATATCCAGAGAAGGAATAGCAGTAGACCCCAGCAAGGTTGTCACTGTGACAAATTGGGAAGCCCCCACATCCGTTGGAGAGATCCGGAGTTTTCTTGGACTCGCAGGATACTACCGGAGGTTCATTGAGAATTTCTCAAAGATCGCAAAATCCATGACGGAGTTGTTGAAGGACACCAAGTTCAACTGGACTGAGGAATGTGAGGCCAGTTTTCAAGAATTAAAGAAACATCTGGTTACGTCACCGGTGTTGATTCTACCAGATCAGCTCAAGGATTATGAAGTATATTGCGATGCTTCTCGTCGAGGACTTGGAGTAGTGCTTATGCAGGAGGGAAGAGTTGTATCGTATGCCTCATGACAGCTTAAGCCCCATGAGTTGAATTATGCCACACATGACTTGGAGTTAGCAGTCGTAGTGCATGTGTTGAAGACATGGAGACATTTTCTCATCGGAAACCATTGTGAGGTGTACACGGATCACAAGAGTTTGAAGTACATCTTCACACATAAGGAGTTGAATCTGAGGCAAAGGAGATGCTTGGAGCTCATTAAGGATTATGATATGAGATTGCATTATCACCCCGGAAAGGCTAACGTAGTAGCCGATGCGTTGAGCCGCAAGAGCCATGTCAACACACTCATGACCGGAGAGTTACCAAAGGAACTAGCCGAGGATCTTCGCGAGCTATGTTTGGAGATAGTTCTGAGAGGCTATGTAGCAGCATTGGAGATTCAGTCTACTTTGATGGATAAGATCAGAGAAGCACACAAGACAGATAAGGAGATTGCCGAGATAAAGGAGAAGATGAGCAAAGGAAAGGCTAAAGGATTTCGTGAGGATGAGCATGATACCTTATGGTTTGAGGATCGCGTTTATGTGCCTAATGACCCAGAGATCAGGAAGTTGATTTTACAAGAAGCCCATGATTCGCCTTATTCGATTCACCCAGGAAATACCAAGATGTATTTGGATTTTAAGGACACTTTCTGGTGGACCGGAATGAAGAAGGATATTGCAGAGTATGTAGAAGTTTGTGATGTATGTCAGAGAGTGAAGGCAGAGCATCAGAAGCCAGCAGGATTGCTACAACCATTGTCGATACCCGAATGGAAGTGGGATAAGCTAGGCATGGATTTTATTATGGGATTACCCAGGACTCGTTCAGGCTATGACTCAATATGGGTTGTAGTCGATCGTTTGACAAAGGTAGCTCTTTCATTCCAGTGAAGACCACTTATACAAGTGCTAAGTTGGCAAAGATATACATGACCAGGATAGTATGCCTGCATGGAGTCCCGAGGACCATTGTATCAGATAGAGGAACCCAGTTTACCTCAAAGTTCTGGAATCAGTTGCACGAAACTTTGGGTACCAGGCTAGAGTTCAGTACAGCCTTTCATCCACAGACAGATGGAAAAACCGATAGAGTCAATCAGATCCTGGAGGACATGCTGAGAGCTTGTGCGCTAGATTATGGATCAAGTTGGGACGACAATTTTCCATATGCAGAGTTCTCTTACAACAACAATTATCAATCCAGTCTGAAGATGGCCCCTTTCAAAGCTTTGTACGGAAGGAGGTGCAGGACACCGTTGTTGTGGGATGAAGTTGGAGGCCGTCAGTTGTTTGGACCAGATTTGATTAAAGAGTCTGAAGAGAAGGTTAAGCTAATTCGCGATAGGCTCAAGGTATCCCACTCCAGGCAGAAGAGCTATGCAGATTCTAAACGCAAGGAGACAATTTACGAAGTCAGAGACAGAGTTTATCTTTGTGTATCCCCACTTCGAGGAGTTAAGCGTTTTGGAGTTAAGGGAAAGTTAGCGCCACGTTTAGTGGGACCATACAAAGTTTTGGAGCGTATGGGAGAAGTTGCTTACAAGTTGGGATTGCCCGAAGGTTTGTCAGGAGTTCATGACGCGTTCCATGTTTCCCAGTTGAAGAAGTGCCACGTAGAGATGGCTGATATACCTCTGAGAGATACAGTGCCACTGGACGTGATTCAGTTGGATAGTGATTTGATCTATGAGGAGAAACCAGTCAAGATTCTCGAATTTGCTAGCTGAGTCACACGAAGCAAGGTTATCAAGTTTTGGAAAGTTCAGTGGAGCCACCATACCAAAGATGAAGCCACCTGGGAGCGAGAGAAAGACCTATTAAAGGATCACCCTCACCTATTTTCTAGCCAACCCGAATCTCGAGGGCGAGATTCATCTTAAGGGGGGTAGGTTTGGAACATCCCAAATTTTCAATTTGGAATGTTAGACATTAGATCATCATTGCATATCATATTTTATTGCATTTTGTTTTGATCCTAGAAATTTCACGCAACTCAAGGACCCGCGGAGAGAGTTGGGAATTTCGTTATTTTCTTATTTGAGTTTTTCTCAAATTTAGAAAAAGGATCATTTGATTTTAATTATTTTATCTTTGAATATTTCAATTATAAAAATAAGAGAGAGGGCATAAAATGACTTTCCCAAAATAAAGAAATATTGAAGATTTAATAATAAAATCAAATAAAATTTTATTTCGGAGTTTTATTGCTATTTTATTTGAATTAGGAAAATACGCGTTTTTCAAAATTGTATTTTAGGCCGAAATAAATATTCTTCTTGTCAGGCTTATTTTTAGAGGACGGGGAAAATTTATTTCGGGATTTTTGGAGTCCGTTTAGTATTTCTTTTCTTTCTTTTTCTGCACGTCTGAATTATTTAAAAAAAAAAGAAACCGACTCCGGGCCATACCCGAGCGGGACTCCGCCCGGGGGGCCTTTATAAGCCGCGCCGCCCCGCCCCAAAGCCCACACCACCGCCGCCAGCCCACCCGCGCCGAACCCTAACCCTAGCCGCCTGCGCCGCCCGCCGCCGCCGCCCGGGCCGCCT
>NC_041387.1:280136140-280147076 GCF_002162155.2 Triticum dicoccoides | reverse complement strand
CCACCGCCGGACCCCGCCGCCGCCTTGCTGCCTCGCCGGACCCGAGGTAGCCGCCATCGTTTTTTTAATAAAAACCGATTGGTTTTTTTAAGAACCCTTGATCCGTTTTTTAGACCGGTTCGTCGGTTTTCTCGGTTCAGTTATTTAACGGACGTTCGTCCGTACATTCGTTTTAATGAACGGTTTTCATCGTTTAGCTGCAGACAGCGAACGTTCGTTCGTTAGCCTGTTCGTCCGTTTTTTCTTTTTCTCGGATTTTCCTCGATTATTTTCGATCGCGATTTCTTATCCGATTTTCGTTTTAGTATAACTTTTTGCTCGTATATCGGATTCAGGCGATTCAAGCGCCTAGAGTTT
Source organism: Triticum dicoccoides (assembly GCF_002162155.2). Taxonomy (NCBI): domain Eukaryota; kingdom Viridiplantae; phylum Streptophyta; class Magnoliopsida; order Poales; family Poaceae; genus Triticum; species Triticum dicoccoides. The sequence goes on along the minus strand of NC_041387.1, from coordinate 280,146,719 downwards.
CGTCTCGAAACCCTCTTTCCATTTAACCAACTCAAACAAGTGTTTGCTACTATAAAATTTGACTTAGGTCCAGATTAGTAAACGAAGCTTGTTTCTTTCGCCATTTGACTTTCGTTGCTTCGTTTGATTCGATTCTTTTTGCAAACCGGAGTTCTTAAGTTGAACTTTCTAGTTAGATCTCTTCTTTGAGTTTTACCCGTGCATTAGATGAGTGCTTATTGTATGCTTGTTTGTTTGCGATAGAGTACCCGGAGTGCGCCGCTTGCTACTACGAGTCTCTAAGTTTCACGGATCATCAGCAAGGCAAGTAGCACTTTGATCATACCTCTTTACTACCCAGTTTTATTGCATTAGATAAATCCTCAAACACTTGCATGATTAGGATCTGATTAATATGTGGGTTTTGGGAAGTAGATGAGGTAGTACCTATTACCTGTTTATTATCAAACCTTTGGGAGTTACTTCTACGTTTTCTTATATTGCTATGCTATGCTAGTAGACGTGGATTGGGTGAGAGTATCCATGACAGATGTGAGATTGTTAATTAATGGTTTACTTAAGGTGGCAACTTTAATACACATCTGGGTGGATTGAGGCACCTGGGGAACCCAGTGTTGCCTGTATTTTTGGAAATCCCGGGGTACCGTGTGATTCTCCTATGACCGCCACCCAGGCTCAAAGGGATCATGAGATTATTCATGCTAGAAACTTCCGTGTGCAGCCGCAAGCTACTATGGGCTCTAGCATAGTTGAGTATGTTGTGTGACCTCTTTTAGTGGTAGACTAGCAGATGTAGGGGATGTAGGTTGGTACTGTCTACCCCGAGTAAAGATTTAATGCTTCTGAAAGACTGTTTCTCGGTCATCCGTTTTTCAAACACCATGTAGTGTGAGAAATCCAACGGAGGAGGTCGAGTCTGGCGGGAAAAAGTGCGCAAACCTCTGCAGAGTGTATAAACTAATCATGGTTAGCTGTGTCCCCGGTTATGGACGTTTCGAGTATCTAGTACCTGGATTTTCATGTGAATCTCATCATGCTATTTAATTAATTCTGTTTGGGTTTAATGATGATGCTTAATTGGGATTGAGTTGGGTGAACCTTCTCAATGTTTAACAACCACCATGATAGTTAAATAAAATTTATTCCTTTGTTGTAGGGAAAATTGGCTTTATGAAAAACTGTAACAATAGAGCTTTCCACCAGCCATATATGCATGTGGTGATAGCATTAATCTATTCATTACTCTCTATGTGTTACATTGCCAGCATATTCCATGTGCTGACCCTTTTTCGGGCTGCAACGTTCATGTTGCAGACTTTTCAGACGACGAGTAAGGTGCCTTAGGTCGTGATCTTATACTCAGTGATGCCGTTAGAGTTGATGGACCCACTTTATCTTCCAAGCCTTCCGCTGTTATCGTTATTAGATGGCCTTAAGCCATATTTATTATAATAAGTTCTCTTTTGAGACATTTGATGTAATAAGTGTGTGATTGCTACTCTGTTATAAATCCTTCAAGTACTGTGCGTGTCAGCATTACCGATCCAGGGATGACACTGATGCACAGAGATCAGACTGTTTGAGGTCTGGTCGCTACACAAGCGAACGAGTAACTCATTGAGATGCCAGTACAGTTGAAGGAGATGCTGCAGCTGGTGGAGCAGGTGATACTGTGTTTGTAGATTTAGCCGGTGGACCTGGACCTTCTACTGCACTATAAGTACCAGCAGAATCTCGAGGGAAGATCCTTTTCCGTTGCACCCGATGAGTAACACCATTAATTGGATACATTTGTTTTGCTTACAAATGAAGGGCCTAGCTTGGAGAAGGATGAACATTGGAGCAAGAACAAGCATGGAGATGATGGCATGCGCAAGGGGAACAAGAACGGAGTTACAAGTGATGATTTCAGGACTTTGAAGCCACCATAATGGGTGCATGAAGCCTTGGACGAAATATACAAGATGCCACTTCATAAATTTCGTCCCGAGGCTATTTTAGGTGCTGCGTCACCTTATTATTGGGCCAGGCCCATGTAATTTCGAAATACATAAGTATAGGCTATTTTTAGAGTCCGTATGTGTGGGGAAACAAGAGATAGGGTTGATTTCGGACCCCTCCACCAAGGGCCACGAAATTCCCCCCCTCTTCCTCCATATATACAGCCCTTAGGGCATCGTATAGACTTTGGGTTTTGTTTAGATTAAAAGTTCGCCATAGCTGCAACTTCGCGTACTTCGTTTGTGTTCAACGACCACACAAAGGCGTCACACAACCCCACCTTGATCAATAAAGCTTTCATCTTATATTCGCAATATCCAGATTGCAATCTTAGTTTCTTGCTTGTTCTTCGTTTGCTCGCAGGAAACAGACCCTCGTGGTCAGGTTGATCGTGCTCCGGCGTGGTCAATAACCTCTCGGAGTTGGTTTAGCGATTGCTAAGGCGTGACGTCCTCGCACGTTCGTAGTCGGATCGTCAAAGTCGACTTCCACCAAAGCGATATCCATCATGATGAGGACATGACTACCTTGGATATGACCAAAAATATTGCATATATGCATATTTGTCAGGTGATTTCTAGTGCAAACTATTCAATAATCTATTTATGTTATCCAGAACAAAAATACTTCACACACTTTTGTGTTTTGTCTAATTGCAGGTGTATGGGACATTTGTACAATCCACATATGAAGATAAGGAAGAAAGAGATGTTTATTTGCTGTCCAAAAAGTTCTCTCACGTCACTTTTGGCCCAAGAGAAGATAGAGTCCAAGTGCAGCCACCAGCAGCACCACCACCACCACCAGCACCAGCACCACCACCACCACCACCACCACCACCAAGATGAGGTTGATCAAAATCCGAACTACGTGCAGCCACCAGCACCACCACCACCAGGTCGACCTCAGGTATATATTCGTAATGGTAGGCCTGCAGCACCACCTCAGGTACGAGATGATGTCCATATTCCTAAACTGAAATTGAATATTCCACCATTTGAGGGTAGATATGTTCCTGATATATATCTTACTTGGTAGTTAGAAACTGAACAACGATTTACATGTTTACAATATCCTGAGGAGAGACGAGTTGCTGCTGCTGTTTGTGCTTTCACTAGTTTTGCATGTGTATGGTGGTCTGAACATTGCAGATTATATCCTATTCCAACTACTTGGGCTGCTTTGAAAACTGCTATGCGTACGCGTTGGGTTCCACCATATTATCAACGTGAATTGCTTCAAAAATTGCAGCGTTTAAGACAAGGGAAAAATTCTGTAGAAGAATATTATCAGGAATTACAAACTGGCATGATTAGATGTGGTATTGTTGAGGAGAATGAAGCTATGCTTGCACGTTTTCTGGATGGATTAAATAGAGAGATTCAGACCATTCTAGACTATAAGGAGTATACTAATATCACTCGTTTATTCCATCTTGCTTGTAAAGCTAAACGTGAAGTGCAGGATCGACAAGCATTGGGGCGAACTAACTTTTCTGCAGGCCGACCTTCATCATGGACACCGCGTGCATCTTCTACTTCAACTGCACCAGCACCTCAATTAGGTGCCTCCTCCAGTCGTGATACAAGAAAACAGGCACAACCACCATTATCTGCCAAGAGCGCACCTGCGGGGCCTGCACAGCGTTCTTCTTCTTCCATGGCATCAATAGGGCACACAAGTGATATTATTTGTCGTCGTTGTAAGGGAGGAGGTCATTATGCGAGAGAATGCAAATCTCCGCGTGTGATGATTGCTACCGCGGATGGTGGATATGAGTCTGCTAGTGACTATGATGAGGAGACTTTGGCTCTTATTACACGTGAAGAACATGGTGGAGATGATTCTGATCATGAGACGCAATACATGGCTCCTGAAGACGCTGACAGGTATGAATGTTTAGTTGCTCAACGTGTTTTGAGTGTGCAGATCACACAAGCTGAGCAAAATCAGAGGCACAATTTGTTCCATACCAAGGGAGTTGTGAAGGAACGTTCTGTGCGCGTCATAATAGACGGAGGGAGCTGCAACAACTTGGCTAGCATGGAGATGGTGGAGAAGCTTTCTCTCACCACAAGACCACATCCACATCCTTACTACATCCAATCGTTCAACAACAGCGGCAAGGTTAAGGTAACATGTACTGTTCGTGTGCATTTTAGTATCTCTACATATGCTGATTATGTTGATTGTGATGTGGTACCTATGCAAGCATGTTCTTTATTACTTGGTAGACCATGGCAATTTGATAAAAATTCTGTACACCATGGTAGAAACAATCACTATACTCTTGTTCATAAGGATAAAAATATTACTTTGCTTCCTATGACTCCTGATTCCATTTTGAAAGATGATATTAATAGAGCTAATAAAGCAAAACAGGAGAAGAATAAGAGTGAAAATCAGATTGTGGCAAAAGAATTTGAGCAACAAATGAAGCCTAATAATAAACCATCTAGTGTTGCTTCTGAAATTAAATTGAAAAGTGCATGTTTATTTGCCACCAAATCTGATATTGATGAGCTAGATTTCAGCAAATCTGTTTGCTATGCTTTTGTGTGCAAAGAGGCATTATTTTCATTCGAGGACGTGCCTTCCTCTTTGCCTCCTGTTGTCACTAACATTTTTAATAGAGGCGAGGGTCCCGGTCTTTCGATGAGATGATAACTATCGATTTGGTGGAGACGACTTTGACGATCCGACTACAAACGTGCACGACGTTGCGCCTTAGCAATCGCTAAACCAATCTCCTGAGGTTACTGACGATGCCGGAAGCACGGTCAGCCTGACCATGAAGGTCTATTCCTGCAAGCAATCGAAGAACGAGCAAGAATATGATAAAGCAATCTGAATATTGCAAATATATATGAGGTATTGATAATGGTGGGGATCCGGAAGCGGTCTTGGTCTGGTCGTTGGACACAAACGAAGTACACGAAGTTACAATGGCTAACTTTTAACTAAACAAATCCCAAGGAAAAGCTACTAGATGGATCTACTTATATAGGAGCAAGGGGTGGCGGCCAAGGAGGTGGGAGGACGTCCCAAGGCAGCCTAAAACTAAATCTAGGTCGTACAAGGCCAATGGGCCCAAGTGGAGGTGATGTAACACCTTTTGACTTGTAGTTTGACTCGGATTCTGCTGCAGCATCAGATTGTTTCGTCCACAACTCAACGCTCCGGACGAATTTGAAGGTGATTCCCATCGGGTTGGAAAGTGCACGAAATCTAGTTTCCAACAGAAAAAGAATCACCCAATTCGGAGTCCGTATGAAAAACTTGTGTGCGTTTTGAGTCAGGCATGTCTGTGAAGTCCGAATCTGAATCCAGAACGTGAGAGACTTGGACTCTATCTTCTCTTGGGCCAAAAGTGACGTGAGAGAACTTTTTGGACAGCAAATAAACATCTCTTTCTTCCTTATCTTCATATGTGGATTGTACAAATGTCCCATACACCTGCAATTAGACAAAACACAAAAGTGTGTGAAGTATTTTTGTTCTGGATAACATAAATAGATTATTGAATAGTTTGCACTAGAAATCACCTGACAAATATGCATATATGCAATATTTTTGGTCATATCCAAGGTAGTCATGTCCTCATCAATTTTGCAGGAGTTCGCTGACGTTTTTCCACAAGACGTGCCACCGGGATTACTGCCTATTCGAGGGATTGAGCATCAGGTTGACTTAATTCCCGGTGCTTCACTGCCAAACCGTGCACCATACCGTACCAATCCAGAGGAGACGAAGGAGATTATGCGTCAAGTACAAGAGCTTCTCGACAAAGGTTATATACGCGAATCCCTTAGTCCTTGTGTTGTTCCTATTATTCTAGTGCCGAAAAAGGATGGTACATCACGTATGTGTGTTGATTGTAGAGGCATTAATAATATTACTATTCGTTATCGTCATCCTATTCCTAGGCTAGATGATAGGCTTGATGAATTGAGTGGCTCTACAATATTCTCCAAAGTTGATTTGCGTAGTGGATACCATCAAATTCGTATGAAATTGGGAGATGAATGGAAAACAGCATTCAAAACTAAGTTTGGATTATATGAGTGGTTAGTCATGCCTTTTGGGTTAACTAATGCACCTAGTACTTTCATGAGATTAATGAACGAAGTTTTACGTGCTTTCATTGGACGATTTGTGGTAGTTTACTTTGATGACATATTGATTTATAGCAGATCTTTGGAAGAACATTTGGAACATTTACGTGCTGTTTTTATTGCTCTACGTGATGCACGTTTATTTGGTAACCTTGGGAAGTGCACCTTTTGCACCGACCGAGTATCTTTTCTTGGCTATGTTGTTACTCCACAGGGAATTGAAGTTGATAAAGCCAAGATTGAAGCTATTGAGAGTTGGCCGCAGCCCAAAACAGTCACACAAGTGAGGAGTTTTCTTGGCCTCGCTGGATTCTATAGGCGTTTTGTGAGAGATTTCAGCACCATTGCTGCACCTCTCAATGAGCTTACAAAGAAAGATGTGCCTTTTCTTTGGGGTACCGCACAGGAAGAAGCCTTCACGGTATTGAAAGATAAGTTGACACATGCTCCTTTACTCCAACTTCCTGATTTTAATAAGACTTTTGAGCTTGAATGTGATGCTAGTGGAATTGGATTAGGAGGTGTGTTATTACAAGATGGCAAACCTGTTGCATACTTTTCTGAAAAATTGAGTGGGCCTAGTCTGAATTATTCTACTTATGATAAAGAATTATATGCTCTTGTTCGGACTTTAGAAACATGGCAACATTATTTATGGCCCAAAGAATTTGTTATACATTCTGATCATGAATCTTTGAAACATATTAAAAGTCAAGCTAAAGTGAATCGTAGACATGCTAAATGGGTTGAATTCATTGAGACTTTCCCTTATGTCATTAAACACAAAAAGGGAAAAGAAAATGTTATTGCGGATGCATTGTCTCGTCGCTATACTATGCTTTCACAACTTGACTTCAAAATATTTGGTTTGGAGACCATCAAAGATCAATATGTGCATGATGCTGATTTTAAAGATGTAATGCAGAATTGTAAAGAAGGAAGAATGTGGAACAAGTTTGTTGTTAACGATGGATTTGTGTTTCGTGCTAACAAGCTATGCATTCCAGCTAGCTCCGTTCGTCTTTTGTTGTTGCAGGAGGCGCATGGAGGAGGATTAATGGGACACTTTGGCGTGAAGAAGACGGAGGACGTACTTGCTACACATTTCTTTTGGCCAAAGATGAGACGGGATGTTGAGCGTTTTATTGCTCGCTGCATTACATGTCAAAAAGCTAAGTCACGACTCAATCCTCATGGTTTATATATGCCTTTGCCTGTACCTAGTGTTCCTTGGGAGGATATATCTATGGACTTTGTTTTAGGTTTACCTCGAACAAAGAAGGGGAGGGATAGCATATTTGTTGTCGTGGATAGATTCTCAAAAATGGCACACTTTATACCATGTCATAAAAGCGATGATGATGTTAATGTTGCTGATTTGTTCTTTCGTGAAATTATTCGCTTGCATGGTGTGCCAAATACTATTGTTTCAGATCGTGATACTAAATTTGTTAGCCATTTTTGGAGATGTTTATGGGCTAAGTTGGGGACTAAACTGCTTTTTAGTACTACTTGTCACCCCCAAACTGATGGACAAACTGAAGTAGTCAATAGAACGTTGCCTACTATGCTTAGGGCTGTTTTGAAGAATAATAAGAAAATGTGGGAGGAATGCTTGCCTCATATTGAATTTGCTTATAATCGTTCATTGCATTCTACTACTAAGATGTGCCCTTTTGAAGTTGTGTATGGTTTCCTACCTCGTGCACCTATTGATTTGTTGCCTCTTCCATCTTCGGAGAAGGTTAATTTTGATGCTAAACAACGTGCTGAATTGATTTTAAAAATGCATGAGTTAACTAAGGAAAACATTGAGCGCATGAATGCTAAATATAAACTTGCTGGAGATAAGGGTAGAAAACATGTTGTGTTTGCACCTGGAGATCTTGTTTGGTTACATTTGCGTAAGGATAGATTTCCTGATTTGCGCAAATCAAAGTTAATGCCACGTGCTGATGGTCCCTTTAAGGTGTTAGAGAAAATAAATGATAATGCATATAAGCTTGAGCTGCCTGCAGATTTTGGGGTTTGTCCCACTTTTAACATTGCAGATTTGAAGCCTTATTTGGGTGAGGAAGATGAACTTCCGTCGAGGTCGACTTCATTTCAAGAAGGGGAGGATGATGAGGACATCAATACAATTGTTACACCCACAGGTCCTGCTGCTATACATACTGGACCAATTACTAGAGCTCGTGCACGCCAACTAAATTACCAGGTACTTTCGTTTCTTGGTAATGATTCTAATGTTCATGAGAATATGATGCTGCCTAAATTGGATACATTTGTTTTGCTTACAAATGAAGGGCCTAGCTTGGAGAAGGATGAACATTGGAGCAAGAACAAGCATGGAGATGATGGCATGCGCAAGGGGAACAAGAACGGAGTTACAAGTGATGATTTCAGGACTTTGAAGCCACCATAATGGGTGCATGAAGCCTTGGACGAAATATACAAGATGCCACTTCATAAATTTCGTCCCGAGGCTATTTTAGGTGCTGCGTCATCTTATTATTGGGCCAGGCCCATGTAATTTCGAAATACATAAGTATAGGCTATTTTTAGAGTCCGTATGTGTGGGGAAACAAGAGATAGGGTTGATTTCGGACCCCTCCACCAAGGGCCACGAAATCCCCCCCTCTTCCTCCATATATACAGCCCTTAGGGCATCGTTTAGACTTTGGGGTTTTGTTTAGATTAAAAGTTCGCCATAGCTGCAACTTCGCGTACTTCGGTTGTGTTCAACGACCAGACAAAGGCGTCACAGAACCCCACCTTGATCAATAAAGCTTTCATCTTATATTCGTAATATCCAAATTGCAATCTTAGTTTCTTGCTTGTTCTTCGTTTGCTTGCAGGAAACAGACCCTCGTGGTCAGGTTGATCGTGCTCCGGCGTGGTCAATAACCTCTCGGAGTTGGTTTAGCGATTGCTAAGGCGCGGCGTCCTCGCACGTTCGTAGTCGGATCGTCAAAGTCGACTGCCACCAAAGCGATATCCATCATCTCATCGAAAGACGGGACACCTTTGCCTCTATCACTTTGCCTCTATCAGTATACATGTGACATATATGCAAAAATCAAGGGAAGTTAAAATGGATGGCATATACATATACAACATGTACACCTTGTCTTTTTTGTTAGCCACATTTCAGATTAAGCAATGCCGAGGACGGCTTTGTTTTCAAAAAGGGGAGGATGATGAGGACATGACTACCTTGGATACGACCAAAAATATTGCATACATGCATATTTGTCAGGTGATTTCTAATGCAAACTATTCAATAGTCTATTTATGTTATCCAGAACAAAAATACTTCACACACTTTTGTGGTTTGTCTAATTGCAGGTGTATTGGACATTTGTACAATCCACATATGAAGATAAGGGAAAAGGAGATGTTTAGGTTGTGTTCAAAAAGTCCTCTCACGTCACTTTTGGGCCAAGAGAAGATAGAGTCCAAGTCTCTCACGTTCTGGATTCAGATTCGGACTGCACAGACATACCTGACTCAAAACGCCAACAACTTTTTAATACGGACTCTGAATTGGGTGATTCTTTTTTTGTTGGAAACTAGATTTCGTGCTCTTTCCATCCCAATTCGATTCACCTACAAATTCGTCCGGAGCGTTGAGTTACGGACGAAACAATCTGACGTTGCAGCAGAATCCGAGTCAAACTACAAGCCCAAAGGTGTTGCATCACCTCCACTTGGGCCCATGAGCCTTGTACGACCTAGGGTTAGTTTTAGGCTGCCTTGGGACGTCCTCCCACGTCCTTGGCCTCCACCCCTTGCTCCTATATAAGTAGATCCATCTAGTAGCTTTTTCCTTGGGTTTTGTTTAGATTAAAAGTTCGCCATAGCTGCAACTTCGCGTACTTCGTTTGTGTTCAACGACCAGACAAAGGCGTCACAGAACCCCACCTTGATCAATAAAGCTTTCATCTTATATTCGCAATATCCAGATTGCAATCTTAGTTTCTTGCTTGTTCTTTGTTTGCTCGCAGGAAACAGACCCTCGTGGTCAGGTTGATCGTGCTCCGGCGTGGTCAATAACCTCTCAGAGTTGGTTTTGCGATTGCTAAGGCGCGACGTCCTCGCACGTTCGTAGTCGGATCGTCAAAGTCGACTTCCACCAAAGCGATATCCATCATCTCATCGAAAGACGGGACACCTTTGCCTCTATCAAATGGGGGTCCTGTTGATCGGGAGGGGTGTGGCGTACCGCAAAACGGACGAAACGGATTTGTCTTGGAGCGCTACGGTCGAAACAGGGGTCCTGTTCATCGGGAGTGGTGTGGCGTACCGCAAAACGGGACTCCACGGGATACTGTTCATCTCCACCGTCGACCTCCTCCAGCCTTCACGGGCTCCTATTCATCCAGCCTCCACCGTGCGCTACTCCACCGGCTACTGTTCAACCATCCCTCCACCGTCTACTGTTCATCCAGCCCTCCACACCA
>NC_041387.1:280032102-280135646 GCF_002162155.2 Triticum dicoccoides | reverse complement strand
CGGGTTCAGTTAACAGCCATCGATCGATCGCCCGAGTTCAGTAACGCGTAGCCTGTAGTGCAATTGCTCGGGTTCAGTTAGAGCCCAACGCCTTGCTCGGGTTCAATTAGAGCCAACGCCTCGCACACACGCGCGTACATGTACGAGAGAAACACGCATCGCTCGGCCCCGACCTCCCACCAGAACCGGGAACTCCCCGAAATTTTCCTTCCCCTTGCTTCTACCACGATTTTTTCCATCATGGACGGCCCAAAGAATGTCATGCAGCTGCGTCTCCGGCCCGCCCAGGACGAAAAGCCCATTTTCTGTCATGATTTTTTGTCATAGAAGTAGGAGCCCGCCACATCTATGATGATACCGGGTTTTGTCACAATTATCGTCATAGAAGTGTCATATGTATGACAGAAAAAAATTTGTTCGGCCCAAAATGTCACGGATGTGTCTTCTTTTTGTAGTGAAGATGCAAGCGCAAGTCGTCCATGTTCACATCTACATGGCGGCAACCATCATGTTCGTGATCCACATCGTCATGAAGGGCAAGTCACCTCCAAGCAACATGTGCACGACGACGATGAACAACATCTACTATGAGCTCAAGCACGACAACGACACCATCATCATGAAGATGCTCCACAAGTGCAAATGCACAAGTCCCAACAAGCCCTACTCCACGCTAAGTCCAAGCTTCATGAGCAAAGTAGAAGACCGCGAGATGAGCACCACCAAGACGGAGCTACGGCTACACCAACCACTTTGGCATCTTCGCCAAGTGCTATCAAGGCATCTTCACCTTTGGACGTATGGCATCTTCGCCTACTTCCCGCGAGTATGCCTATAACAACTTCATCAAGTCCACGGCGACCACCTACGAGCGAGGGCGACACTTCCATTTTCGGAAGCCCCTCAAGGAAGATGGCCGACCATGGGAAATTCCCTTCGGTCATGGAGACGAGCTATGAGGTGCCACATCATATGGGCCTCCCACACCAAGACGGTGACAAGGAGGTCGAGCAAGGGCCATCCCCTTCGACCACGGCAATAGGAGTTGAGCATGGAGACATTTGCACCTACATCTCTCCAACACCCACATATGAAGAGATGCCCCAAGTGCCATGTGAGGAGAGCCACTACCACATGAGTGACATGAGTGACTACACCATACGTGACATTGAGAGCATTTCCTATGAGAGGATGAGTGTGACCACCACTAGCCCCACACATGAGAGCATGCCACGCATCCTATAAGAGGTTGAGCGCCATTGGAGTGACTCCACCAATCATATGAGTGAGTGTATCCTTGAGGGAGAGAGTGAGCCACAACACTTAGAGAGTGAGGTAGTTGACACGACATGTGAGGCCACTATAATTCCTAACTACTTAACCTCTACTCCTAGTGTGTTTTCTTCTTTGGTGCTAGGTCTCCTACATGACGATATGCCTATCCTTGATGATTCCATCCCTCCAATGGAGACGACGATGGCCATGGTGGACGATGATGCACCCCGACATGGTTCCATCAAGATGAAGATGGCAACGATTGTATCTTCAACACCTCACCTATAACACATGAGCGATGCTCCAAAGGTAACATAGGTGATGGTGCTTCTCTTGTCCCACTAGTGGACTATCTCACCAATGATTTCTTGCATGATGTTGATCCATCTATTCCCATGCTTCATGCTAGTGCGACTTCCTCATGTCATGACTTGCCTATTTATGATGAATATGATGATGAGCATGTTTAGTTGCCTAGTTGTGATGCTATGGTTCATAGGATATCATGTGAAAAATTCTATTGGTCACTTCATGTTTGACAATCCATTAAACTTGTCATATGCTATGAGTGAGATCTCCCATATTGCATCGTTTCCATCTCAACATAGTAACTATGCATGCCCCATTAAAATAAATCTCATTTGAACTTATGGCATAGATGACGAGATGATGGTCATTGGCTTTTGCTTCTCTTGTGATGATATTGCCATGCTTCCTTACATGATTTGCGCAATTCATCTACTATGTCATGCCATGATCACATAGAACCAAATATGCTTTGTTTTGGATGTTGTCAATATTCTCCATGTGATGTTTCCATTAATGCTCATGAGGAGACCCCCATAGTTTCTTCATACATATTAGGAGATTTTGATGCCTTCCATACTTTGCATAATTTCCATAATTGTGTGCACCATATACATTCCATGAATAACAATGCTCTGGATATTTCTCATGATGCATTACATCCTTTGAGTCTCCATTATGTCATACATAATAACACACCTCTCATGATGGATGACATGTTTCTATATCACACATCTCATTTATTTGAGCATTTGATATTTTGTGCTAACCGACACATGCACGTGCGCATCATGATGGATGATGTGTACATATACCACGCACACACAATTTTCCCTTTGTCTTTGTTTTGTGTAGGTACTCACATATACTCGTCAACCTCTCAATCCCAAGAGTTGACGAAACGAGATCTTGAGAGCAACGACACTTTGGGATCCCGTGGACTATCCTTACCACTGTTCCATTTGCGCAAAGACTATGCGCATCTCTTCTACTTGGCTCTCACACGGCTGGGCTATTTACCATTTGTCCCCTTATGCCCATACTATCGTGTTCACTTTGCATACTATGCCTCTTTACATGATTTTGCCATGCAATTGTGACCCTTACTTGCATCTACCCATGATTTACCATTATGCTACTCCTATGTGTATTTGCATGCTTGGTGGAGATACTTGTTGCTATTGCCATGTTTACCATGTGCCACATGCTATTGTTGATTCTTGTGTTGGGAGAGTCATGATGTTTCATTGCTATTTAAATAGGACTTCTTGCCAATACAATGATGATACTTTCCCCATATCTTGCTTTCATGCTTGTGTTATGACATGTGAATTATTCAAGCCCACTATTTGCACACATGACATGCTTGCCATGATTCCTTCTAGTATGTTGCATCTTCGCACTACTAGCTTGCTTGACTTGATCGCTATGATTGCTTGCTATGTCGCATCACCCATGTTCCACTATTACTTGCTTTCTTGGGTTGATGACATATATGCTCATGCCTCTCACATTATATATCTTGATCATTGTCTCTTGTGTCCATTAGTTGTGTCTCTCATATCCACTTATATTGAGTGCAACCATACTATGTTTATTGATCTTGGAGACTTTGACACTTTACTTGTGATGCATGCTTGTTTGATTGAGCCTCTTGTATTTGGTTGTTCTTACATCATATGCCTCCATACTATGAAATGCTCCCTTGTACTTTCTTATGATGAGCATGATGCATACACTTGTTGGGTATCTTACCACAGGAATGATAGGTTTTGGACTTCTGCTAACCTCATTTGTTTTTCCGAGTGTTTGTCATGTTCTTTCGTTTTGAAGGATTCACAAGGCAGTACCATCATAAGACAACTTGGTCATGTGAAGGCGTACACGATGTGCGACACCAACATTTTGGACATTCTCATAAAGGTGAACTCTTTCCCTTTGAGCCATCCTCAAGTACGCATATTGGATGTCTCACTCTTTCATTGTTGTTTCCTTCTTGTTGTCTACATGATACATCTCACGAACGGAGAAGCGACATTGGAGATTGGCTCTATGGACCTTCACATTGAGGAGCGCTCGCACTTATTGGATGCACCTTCGAACCTCCACCCATGCCACGACATCGAGCATTGGTACACCAACACCTCCATATTTGTTGATTGTGCTCATACATGTCATGCTCGATGGACATATCGTACTCACCACAAGTTTGCACCCCATGCATGGATTGACTCACATTATGATTGCCTTGTTGCATCTTGTATTACCATGTCATCCATGATATATGAGCTTGTGCATTTCCTTAGCAAATTTGTTGTGATCTTCCTTGATGGCATATTCATACAACATGATCATATTGTCCACCATCAACTGCATGATAGCTTACACATATTGAGCATCCATTGCCATATTCATGCTATTGATGAACCGTCCCTCTATGACATCATTTTGCACAATGGTAGAATTTGTCGCTTTGTGCACCATGCTAATTATCCCATGAATGCTTTGCACATCATTCTATATCATCTTGATAAGTTTCATGCCTTTTGTCATGCACTATCCCTTCACATGGACTCACGCTTAATTGATGGACATTTTGTGTGCGCTAACCATTGTATTTCTGAGTGTCGCTTGTGTTTGCTCATTTTGCATGTACCACATACCGAAGACACCTTGGACTACTTGGATTGCGCCATGGCTTCAACTTTGTCCAACTACAAGTCCTGATGCGGAGCATCCCTCGCGCATCCCCATGGACGTGCCTACATCTCTCTCAACACCTTTTGGACCCATGACTCGAGCCCGAGCTAAGGCTATTGAAGATAAGGTGAACTCGCTCCTCTCCGAACTTCCTTCTCCTACTCACGAGACATGGCTACTACCTCATTCGGAAACTCTGTGTGTGATCAGGTGCCTGGAAATGAGCCATGCAACAACTACATAAAAGAGCCAAGACGGCGAGGACCCCAAGCATGATGGACAAGAAGAAGAACCGCAGCAGAAGCTACAGGCATCGGACGTCCGACACTACCCGGACGTCCGACGAGTCCCAGGACCCGGACGACCGGACTCTTCGGACGTCCGGCACTTTGCCACCCAAACCAAAACTACGGACGACCGAAGCGGCCCAGACGTCCGGACGACATGCAACCGAGCCGAATCTACGGATGACCGACAGCCTACGGACGTCCGGCCCCTCCTGAAGCTTCGGACGACCGACCCTCCCCGGACGACTGACGCGCCCACATCAGAGCCGAATCTTCGGACGTCCGAGCCCTGCCGGACGACCGGACCGTCCCGAGTTTTCAGACGGCCGACGCCTTCCGGACGTCCGGCACCTGGGTGACCGCACCTGCGGGCTGGAGCCCTTGTATCCCTTCGCTTTGACTTCCATTTGCACTAAGACTATAAATAGGTCGACCCCATCTCCTTTCTAGGGTTAGCGTTGATTTAGCTCAATTAGAGATAGAGCTTCGCTCATCCACCGGATCTCCTCCTCGTGAGAGACCGCGGCCTCCTCGGAGAAGATCCTATCGGATTCAAGACCCCCTCGTGGGAAGATCCCCTCGTGGATTTCAAGGCCTCCTCACGGAGAAGAACGGTTCCTTTGTATCCTTACCTTTGTTGATTGTGAATCATATGTTACTCTATGTTGTCTGTGATCTAGCACTCGTGTGATTGATTCTATGTTGGTTTAGTGTTTCTCGCTCTCGTTCTCCCCGTGATTCCCTCGTGTTCTTCGCGTGTTCTTCATGTTTCCCCGTAGGATCCACTCCAAACGTGAAAGATCATCCACATAGGGTTCCACCCTACATCATATGGTATCAGAGCCAGGTTGATCACGTTTTTGGAGCCCCTACCCCTCTTTTTCTAGCTTGATTTTGTTGTTTTCGTCCTAATTCCGAAAATTCCCCACCAAAAATAGCCCCAATTTTTTTTTGTGATTTGTTTGTGAGTTCAGATTTTGTTGGATTTGGTCCATGGATTTGTGTTGCTGCGTGTGGATCTAGCTTTCCCCACCCTCTTCCCCTTTTCCATCCACCAAATCACTCAATTTCGACCTCACCATTTTCTTCTTCCCCGAAATCTCGCAGTTCATCCCGAGCCCGATTTTCGCCCAGGCTCCGGACGACCGGAAAAGGTCGGACGTCCGACGACGAAGTCCGGACGACCGTAAAATCCTGGACGTCCGTGAAACCCTGATGAAACTGAAGTTTGACAGTTCCACCACCACAATTCCACATTCCACCACACCTCCCATACCAACATACACAAACATCTTCCCCGATACCTCCTATGACGATTTTGACATATTTTGGTCCTTGAGATTTTGAGTTGCGACTTCCGTATCCTCTTGTGTTTCGGCTATCTAGGTGCGGTTCGACTTTGCCATCACCAAGGCTCAACTTCGCAAGGGTCTCATCATCGCCAAGGACGGTAACTTCGACGACATCTTTGTCAAACATTGCATTTGCATTGATACCCACATTGTCCCTACTTTTGCGTAGCTTACCCATCGAGATTAGTCGTTGAGCATTGCAGGCAATGTGACTTGTGCACATTAGTGATCATACTCCATAGCATACATATCATACAATAGTGGTGTATATCTTGAGATCAACTTGTGTGTCACAAAGTTGTCATTGCATACACATTTGCTATCTTGGTTAGTGAAGTTTTGCATGAGAAAAGAGCTCAAAAGTGAAAGAGCCACCCAAGCTTTTAAGCAAAGAGGAAAGATAAGTAAAAAGCTTATAAGCAAGAACCATAGCATCATACAACATTAAGATTGTCATGTCTGATCATCTTGGATCATAGCACCGAAATATCATACATATAGAATACTTGGGATAGAGATCGTTGCATTTTTGCCTAGTAGGTTGTGCACAAGTTTGCGTATCCGCCTATTGTGCAATCGTGCTAGCGTCCCTCTAGTATTGTGTAACAAGAGCATTTCGTGGTTTCCACATTTTGGCTCAATTTTGGATTGCACAATCCCATTTATCTATTTGCATGTGTGTTTCCGTGTACCCATACTTGCTTGGTCTACTTGTTGCCTTTGCAAATTTGTGAATCTTTTCCAACATTATTGAAGCTCACTTACTATTGCATCAAATTTTGTGCCACCATCCTAACCAAGCTCCACCATAAGATTTTACGTGTGTAGGTGTGAGAACCGACAAGAATTGGTACCAACAGTGCTATTTCATTGTCCGCATTTGAGTGAACTTGATTCATCTTCAACTTCGGTCAAGGTACATTTGGTACATGTTCTTTTCCTTCTACCACTTACATTTTACTTGGTATGATGGATAGGCCAAGTTCTTCTACCACTCCACCTCTCATCGAGAACGACGACGACATGTCATCATTCGTCACCAAGAACCACCTATTTGGAGCTCAAAAGGCATTGCACCAAGAGCAACAAGCAATGAGGGACTACTTCGACAACAAATTCGACACTCAAAAGAAAGAGAATGATGCAAGAATGGATGAGATCCGCGCCTTCATGAGGAACCGGCGTCCTTCCACTTCTTCATCCTCAAGACGGAGCCGCTCAAGTCGACACTCCGACGACACTTTCTCCGACTCAAGTACACCATCATCGAACACTCTTCATCGAGCTGCGCGTCAAGACCGGCATGCATCTCGGAACCCACTACATGACAAGCATTCACAAGAACAAGTCGATGAGCAAATCCCTCGTCCTCAATCAAACCAAGTCATTTTTGCTCAAGCTCAAGAAAGGCAACGACTAAGGCGCCAAGAAGAAGAACGAGCACGTCTACACCAAGAGGAAGAAGACGCCGAGGCTCAACGTCTTCAACAACAACAACGTGAAGCGCAAGCTCTTGAGGCGCAACATGCCCTTCGAGATTCGAGCCGAGCCATTGCCAACCGCAATCACGAGTGGCGCAATCAAGAGGAAGCCCTTCAAGAAGAAATCCAAGAGAGGAACTACCAACCGCGTGTGCAACGTCAAGCTACACAAGGTCCTCCACAAGCTCGTCAAGCTCCACCTCAACCTCAAGTTCAACAAGAGCAAGTTGATCATGGACTTCCTCCGCGCCAAGAGCAACATGAGGATGACTATCCTCCACGTCAAGGACGTCACCATCACCATCACCAACAACACACTGAAGAGCAATGCTATGGCAAGCTCAAGTTCACAATGCCCAAGTTCAATGGAAGCAATGATCTGGAAGAGTACCTCTCATGGGCATTGAAGGTCGACAAAATTTTCCGCTTGCACAACTATGAGGAAGAGAAGAAGATCGCTATGGCATCACTTGAGTTCCAAGATTATGTGCTCATATGGTGGGAACAAGTACTTGAACGCCGTCAAGCAATAGGTGAACCACCAATCACCACTTGGGCTCAAATGAAGGATGTCATGCGAGCACGCTTTGTATCAACCTACTACAACCGCGATCTCTTCAAGAAGCTACAACTCCTCAAGCAAGGAACAAAGAGTGTTGAAGAATACTACAAGGAAATGGAAATTGCCATGATTCGAGCCAATGTCACGGAAGATGACGAGCAAACAATGGCACGTTTCTTGAATGGACTCAATCATCCCATCAAGAAGATTACCGACTTCCAACCCTATTCCAACCTCATTGAGCTCGTACATCAAGCAACCAAGGCGGAACGTCAAGTGCAAGATGACTTCAAGTACACCAAGTACTCATCCAAGACCTACGGTTTCTCCAACACCCAAGCTTCAACGACTCCTTCAACATCTACATCAACCAAACCTTCTCCAAGCAACGACGACAAGTCAAGTTACAAGAAAACTTCGGCAAGTTCAAGTCATCTTCCTCCTACTACAAGCAACTTCAAGCCGCGTGCGTCATCATCTACTCCAACCGATGAGACCGTCAAAACAAGCTCCTTCAAGTGTTTCACTTGCGGCGGCCGAGGCCACAAGTCCTTCCAATGCATGAACAAGCGCACCATGATCCTCAACGACGACATCACATATGACTCAATGAGTGAAGAGGAGATGGAAGCCCTTGAGCAAGTGGCCATGCACTGGCGCGTGAACAAGGATGAAGATGATCAAGTCTTTTGTGATGAGGATTCGAGCCCCGCTCTCGTTGTCTCCAAAGTCTTGACACTTCAACATCAACAAGAAGAAGACCAACGATGCCACATCTTCCACACTAAGGCCGGCATCAATGGAAGGTCTGTCAAGGTCATCATCGATGGAGGTAGTTGCCACAACTTGGCAAGTGAAGAACTATATTCCAAGCTTCAATTGGTCAAGAGGAAGCACCCGCACCCCTACAAGGTTCAATGGCTAAGTGACTCCGGCACTATACGAGTCGAGCATACGGTCCAAGTCTCCTTCAAAATTGGTGCTTATGAAGACACTTTGGAATGTGATGTGGTCCCAATGACCGTTTGCCACCTACTTCTTGGTCGATCATGACAATTCGACCGTGGTGTCATCCACAATGGGCGCACCAATCACTATAGCTTCAAGATGAAAGGGAAGGAATATGTGCTACGACCTATGTCTCCTAGTCAAGTGATAGCCGACAAGCAATCCACCAATCATGGAGAGAAGAGTGGAAAAGTGACACACCCAAAAGTGAGTGAGAGCCACAAGCCAAATTTGAGCGCCTCTTCGCCTAGAGAGAAAAACCTAATCCTATTTGCCACCAAAAGTGAGATAAGAGAAGTGTGTGAGAACCCATCGAGTGTGATGCACTTCATCCTTGTGTGCAAAGATGGAGAGCCAACAACTAACACCTCTCACGAGTTACCTTTAGTGTTTCAATCTCTTTTGCAGGAATTCAAAGATGTTTTCCCCGATGAGCTACCTCCGGGTCTACCGCCACTACGAGGCATTGAGCATCGAATCGACCTCATCCCCGGAGCGCCACTTCCAAACAAAGCTCCATACCGTGTCAATCCCGAAGAAACCAAGGAGATTCAACGGCAAGTACAACAACTCATCGACAACGGTCATGTACGTGAAAGCTTAAGCCCTTGCCCCATTCCCGTTATACTTGTGCCTAAACCCGATGGAAGTTTCCGCTTGTGTTCCGATTGCCGACCCATAAATGCCATTACCGTTCGATATAGACATCCCATTCCTCGCTTAGACGATATGCTTGATGAACTTAGTGGAGCCAACTTTTTCTCAAAAATAGATCTTAAAAGTGGCTATTATCAAATCCGCATTCAAGAAGGTGATGAATGGAAAACCGCTTTCAAAACAAAATTTGGCTTATATGAGTGGTTAGTGATGCCTATGGGTTTGTCAGAAGCACAAGGAACTTTCGTGCGTCTTATGCATCATGTGCTTAGACCTTACATTGGAGTCTTCGTTGTGGTTTACTTTGATGATATCCTTGTGTTTAGCAAAACCATGAAAGAGCACATTAATCATGTTAAATCTGTGTTGCAAACCCTCCGCAAGGAAAGCCTTTATGCAAACTTGAAGAAATGCACTTTTGGCGTTGACAAAGTGGTTTTCTTGGGTTTTGTTATCTCTTCCAACGGTGTCCAGGTTGATGAAACTAAGATTGAGGCAATTAAAACTTGGCCCCAACCAACCAATTTGCAACAAGTGCGTAGTTTCCTTGGCCTTGCAGGATTTTATCGCTGATTTGTGAAAAACTTTAGCACAATTGCCGCTCCTTTGCATGCTTTGAGTAAGAAGAATGCACCTTTTGTTTGGGGATCTTTGCAATCCACCGCTTTTGATGAGCTCGAGTCTTTGCTTACTCATGCTCCGATTCTTGCTTTGCCCAATTTTGACAAAACTTTTGAGGTTCATTGTGATGCAAGTGGTACCGGAATTGGCGGAGTTTTGATGCAAGAAAAACGAGCCATTGCTTATTTTAGTGAAAAACTATCTGGTGCTCAACTTAATTATCCCATCTATGACAAAGAATTGTATGCTTTAGTGCGTGTGCTACATGTTTGGGAACATTACCTTAGACCTCATGAGTTTGTCATCCATACCGATCATGAAATGCAAGTACTTAAAAGGTCAAACTAAATTGAACAAGCGTCACACCAAATGGTGTGAATTCATTGAATCTTTTCCTTATGTGATCAAGTACATCAAGGGTAAAGAAAATGTTGTTGCGGACGCACTTTCACGCATATGCATGCTTGTCACTAAACTAGAGTTGAATGTTATTGGTTTTGAGCATATAAAAGACTTGTATGAGCATGATCCTTCTTTTGCTACTCCTTATGCTAAGTGTTTGACACACACATCTTGGGAACGATACTACATAAAGGATGATTATCTTATGAGAGCTAACAAACTTTGCATTCCCGAGTCTTCTCTTCGTTTGTTACTTTTGCAAGAGGCTCATGGAGGCGGACTTATGGGACACTTTGGACGCGACAAGACTTTCGCCATGCTCTCCAAGAACAACTTTTGGCCCAAGATGTTCCGTGACGTCTCACGCTTCACCAACCGTTGCTCTACATGTCGCAAAGTTAAGTCTAAAGCTCAATCCCATGGTCTTTACATGCCCCTTCCTATTCCTTATCAACCTTGGGAAGACATTAGCATGGACTTTGTACTTGGTTTGCCTAGAACTCAAAATGGCAAGGATTCCGTCTTTGTTGTTGTGGACCGATTTTCTAAGATGGCACATTTCATTCCTTGCAACAAGATAGACGATGCTTCACATATTGCAAATCTCTTTTGTAGGGAAATCTTGCGACTTCATGGAGTGCTAAAGACGATTGTCTCGGATCGCGACGTCAAGTTCTTGAGTTACTTTTGGAAGACCCTATGCGCCAAGCTCAGAATCAAGCTATTGTTCTCTTCGGCATACCATCCTCAAACCGACGGCCAAACGGAGGTGATAAACCATACACTCTCCATGCTACTTCGCGTGTTGATCAATAAGAACATCAAGCAGTGGGAGGAGTGTCTACCCATCGCCGAGTATGCCTACAACTGTGCAAGACATGCGACAACCGGCAAGTCCCCCTTCGAGGTCGTCTACAGATTCAACCCGTTGTCCCCATTGGACATTCTACCTCTTCCTCTACAAGAGCGAACCAACCTCAACGCAAGTACTCGTGCAAGCTACATCAAGAAGATGCATGAAGATACAAGGCACACCATCGAGCGCCAAGTACAACGACTAGCGACCAAGCTCAACATCAACAAGCAACCCATGGTATTCAACATTGGTGATCTAGTGTGGCTACATCTTCGCAAGGACCGCTTCCCCAACGAACGCAAGTCCAAGCTTCTACCTCGCGCCGATGGACCTTTCAAGGTTCTAGCACGCTACAACGACAACGCCTACAAGATCGACCTACCACGAGACAAGTACAACGTGAGCGACACCTTCAACGTCAAAGACCTCGCACCTTACCATGGAGATGCACCTTTTGATCCGAGGTCGGATCTCTCCCAAGGGGGGGGGAGATGATGCGGAGCATCCCTCGCGCATCCCCATGGACGTGCCTACATCTCTCTCAACACCTCTTGGACCCATGACTCGAGCCCGAGCTAAGGCTATTGAAGATAAGGTGAACTCGCTCCTCTCCGAACTTCCTTCTCCTACTCACGAGACATGGCTACTACCTCATTCGGAAACTCTATGTGTGATCAGGTGCCTGGAAACGAGCCATGGAACAACTACATACAAGAGCCAAGACAGCGAGGACCCCAAGCATGATGGACAAGAAGAAGAGCCGCAGCAGAAGCTACAGGCATCGGACGTCCGACACTACCCGGATGTCCGACGAGTCCCAGGACCCGAACGACCGGACTCCCCGGACGTCCGGCACTTTGCCACCCGAACCAAAACTACGGACGACCGAAGCGGCCCCGACGTCCGGACGACATGCAACCGAGCCGAATCTACGGACGACCGACAGCCTACGGACGTCCGACCCCTCCTGAAGCTCTGGACGACCGACCCTTCTCGAACGACCGACGCGCCCACATCAGAGCCGAATCTTCGGACGTCCGAGCCCTGCCGGACGACCGGACCGTCCCGAGCCTCCGGACGTCCGACGCCTTCCGGACGTCCGGCAACTGGGTGACCGCACCTGCGGGCTGGAGCCCTTGTATCCCTTCGCTTTGACTTCCATTTGCACTAAGACTATAAATAGGTCGACCCCATCTCCTTTCTAGGGTTAGCGTTGATTTAGCTCAATTAGAGATAGAGCTTCGCTCATCCACCGGATCTCCTCCTCGTGAGAGACCGCGGCCTCCTCGGAGAAGATCCTATCGGATTCAAGACCCCCTCGTGGGAAGATCCCCTCGTGGATTTCAAGGCCTCCTCAGGGAGAAGAGCGGTTCCTTTGTATCCTTACCTTTGTTGATTGTGAATCATATGTTACTCTATGTTGTCCGTGATCTAGCACTCGTGTGATTGATTCTATGTTGTTTAGTGTCTCTTCCTCTCGTTCTCCCCGTGATTCCCTCGTGTTCTTCCGCGTGTTCTTCATGTTTCCCCGTAGGATCCACTCCAAACGTGAAAGATCATCCACATAGGGTTCCACCCTACATCAAGTCCGTCCATGACAACCGTTTCCATGGTGATGAGGATCACGATCCGAGGTCGGATCTTTCCCAAGGGGGGGAGATGATGCGGAGCATCCCACATTCATCCCCATGTACACTCCGACTACTCTCCAAGCCCCAAGAGGACATATGATGAGACCTCGAACATACGCCATTGGACTCAAGGTGAACTCACTCCTCTCTGAACCTTCACTTTCTACATGTGAGACATGGCTACTACCTCCAACATGTGTGATATGCATGATCAGGTACTTAGAGGAAAGCCACGGAACCACCACATCCAACCATAGTTTTGACTTCCGAAACCAACCAAATTTCGCTCACCCTTGAAAGCACCGAAATTTCGGAAATTTCAAAAAACTTTTTGAGCAAATCAACGAAATTTTCATTTAAATTTGCTTAAATTCAAATTTAAGGTATTGAATATAATATATGTTAGCAACTTCTTAACACAAGAACTCACTGTTGTGGTGGTGCATCCATTAATTCTATCTCTGTAGACCCAGGTTTGAATCCTAGATAAGCTATTATTTTTGCCAAATTTTCATAATACATGAACAATAAAGTACTAAAAAAATAACAAGAGAGTAATCTAGGAGTTGAACCGAAGACCTGAAGGATGGTAAAGAAAGTGATTTAGAAGGATACTACCTCTCCTTTATAAGGATGGTTTTGAAATACCGTAATAATTTAAACGAAACACAAATATTTCGAGGACCCTCGAAATGAGCGAAATTTCGAGAAATTTCGGAAATTTCGTCGAAATTCTTTTCTATGCATCCAACGGACGAGCTAGCGAGGACGCCAAGTACAAGGACCAAGAGAAGAAGCTGCCCAAGTCTTCAGCCACCAGACGTCCGACGCCTGGACACTCAGCCAGCCAGAAGGGTCAGCCGACGGAAGCTATAGCGGCCGGATGACCAGCAAGTATCGGACGTCCGACACCCCCCAGGCCCTGGACAACCGAGCGCCACCGGACAACCGGCGCCATGGCGACAGAAGATATGTACAGAAGTCCGAAGACTTCCGGACGTCTGGACCGTCCCGAGCCTCCGGACGACCGGAACCCACCGGACGTCCGACGCCTGTCTGCGCATAGTGTATCGGGCCTGAGGCCCATCTACCCCTTCGCCCCTCACTTACCCCTTCGTGGCACTGGACTATAAATAGACGTCCTCCTCCCTCTTTCTTGGGTTAGCGTTGATTTAGCTCATTTGTGAGATAGATCCTCGCTCATCCATCCGGATCTACTCCTTCGCGAGGGACCGACACCTCTTCGGAGAAGATCCTTGTTGGATTCAAGACCTCCTTTTGGAGAAGACCATCTTCAAGACCTCCTCATGGAGAAGAACCAGTTACCCTATGTATCGTCCTTGTATCCCCTTGTGCCTCGATGATCTAGTGCATGTGTGACTTTATTCTTGCTGGTTGAGTGTTCTCTCGTGTTTTTCCCTTGTTCCCCTCCTTGTGTTCTTCGTGTTCTTCATAGGGATCTGCTCCAAACGTGAAAGATCGGCCTCTAGGGTTCTACCCTACATCACCACCCCTCGGGTTAGAGCTGCACACAGCCTCCAGCAAACTACAAACACTAGAAACTACTTTCAACTCCTGCACAGAGGACATGGGGGTTAATAAGTCGAGAGGGGCACTTAAGCATTCCAATGTGTGGTAGTAACTGTTCATGGATCACAAACACAAAACTCAGTTCCTAAGGACGGCTTCAATGAGACAATCCATCATGTACTCCTACATGGCCTCTCACCACTACCTTTACCAAATCGTGTTCACACACTTAGCTCACACATAGTAGGACATGTTCATCACAATTCCAAATCATCCCCGATGAATCAGACCTGACTCAACTCTAAGCAGTAGCAGGCATGAAAAACAAGCATGAATGAGTAGGCACATCAGGGCTCAAACAACTCCTACTCGTGCTAGTGGGTTTCATCTATTTACTATGGCAATGACAGGTCATGCAGGGGAAAGGGGTTCAACTACCGCAACATGTAACAGATGAATCGTTGTTGTCCTAATGCAGTAAAAGAGAGTAGGAGCGAGAGAGTGGGATTGTATCGGAATGAACAAGGGGGTTTTGCTTGCTTGGCACTTCTAAAGATAGTATAGTTCTTCATCGGTGTCATCGAACTCATCGCCGGAACACGTCTACTGAGAGGAACAAATACCGGCAACAGAGAAGGAAACACAATCAATGCAATGCACAATATGATGCATGATCATGACATGGCAAAATGAGTGTGTTAGGCTAATGCAACTACAACCAGATGGGTTTGAGTCATTTTGAACCTAAGGTTCAAACCCAAACTCAAATTATGAACGTAAATAGTGCTTTATCATGTTTTTAACTAAACAACAAGGTTAAGTTGTTTAAACATGCATGAAACTAGTACAGAGGATAGACTGGATTTTTCTGATCATTTTTCATATATAAAACTTTCCATTTGGAGTTACAGATTAATTTTTATGATTTTTTGAAGTTAGCACTATTTTCTGGAATTTCCTAAATAAGAATAAATCCAGAAAAGGCCATTACCCTGTTAGCATTGCATCAGCACTGTGTCAGCTGGGCTGACCAGGTCATACCTGACGTGTGGGGTCCACACGTCAGTGACACGGGAACTAAACCCCAGTCAAACCCGATGCCGACTGGGTTTGACCCTGCGGTGGGGCCTGCTGTCAGTGGTTGTGGAGAGGGTTAGCTAGCCGTGATTAGCACTAATCATGTGGCCACGTCGGCTTGCCGGTGTTCGGCCGGCGGCGACCATTCCGCGCGGTGGAGCTGCTACTGGGCGGCGCTAGGGGCTGCATTTAGGTGCGGGGAGACTACCAGGAGGGAGCCCATGCTCATCCGCATCCAATAGAGCAAGGAGGAGCGGACGGGGTGCGATGTACTCACCGGAGTCGAGCTCGCAACGGCGGACGGAGCTCGGCCATGTACGTGTAGGGTGCTGTGGTGCACTAGCGATTCAAAGGAGAGGCTGGGCAGTGTCGTTGGGCTACCCGGAGCACGACGGCTAGTAGCGCAAGGCGAGGTGAGCTCAACAGTGAGTGGAGCATCAGCAATGGCGGGCGGCGAGCTTCGGTGATGGCGGGAACGACTCTACGGCAAGCGACATGCCATGGGGACAGGGGGAAACGGCGAAGAAGCTCACTGGGAGGTTGAAGCGCGGCTCAGCAAGCTCAGGCAAACCTGACGGTGACGAATCAAGCGGCGAGGATCGCCGGCACCGAGGTTGAAGAAGACATACGGGACGACGATGCGGTGCTTCCCCGATTGCTTGGCTTGGCGTGGATGAAGAGGGCAACGATGTGGAGCTCAAGGACGAGGAGAGGGAGCGAGGGAGTGGTTGTGGCCGCGATGGTGCTCATCGGCGGCGACGACGCGATTCGGTGAGGTGGGGAAATGGCAAGGGAGGGAGAGCCAGAGGAGGGGGAGAGCTCCAGGGAGAGAGGGGAGAAGTGCAGGGGTCGTGCTCATCCCCTGGGCCTGTCGCGCTGGCTGGGGAAGCAGGCAGGAAGGAGGTGGAGTCGGCGCGCGCACGTCCAGCACACAGCTGCTTTGGGGCGAGGGGGAGGAAGACGACTGGCAGTTGGGCTGCATAGTAGTAGGCCGCGTAGGTGGGCTGGCCTTTCTGGTGGTCTTCACAGGTGAGGCCAGGTGAGTCTTTTCCCCTCTGTTATTTTCTTTGTTTTTTTCTATTTCTGTAAATTTGTTTTTGATTTAGTAAAACACCAAATCACTTCTATAAATCCTGAAATTAACTATGGGCAATGACTGGATTGTCTCAGAGGCCCTTAGCTATTTATCAGAATTGTTGGAGCATTTAATAATATTTATAGCAATTAAATGCCCCAATTCAAATACTTTATGTCTTAAATTCAGTGCCCAGATTGTTCCTTAAAAATGTTCATTATTTTTGGTATGGATCAAAACCTTTGCCAAAAATATCAAACATTTATAAGAACATTTTGGGAAACATTGAATGCATTTTTAAAAGTTGGACCTATTTGGATTTTCAAGTGCTAGGGTTTATCAGTCCCCATTTCAAAGTTTCATAAAACTTAAACATGGTGCAACACTCTAATGCAGCCACTAACTAGGGTTGTGACATTTATGAATAATGTTGAGTCCATGGATTATACGCACTCTCACCCTTCCTGATGAGGACATCAATACAATTGTTACACCCACAGCCCCTGCTGCTATACATACTGGACCAATTACTAGAGCTCGTGCACGCCAACTAAATTACCAGGTACTTTCGTTTCTAGGTAATGATTCTAATGTTCATGAGAATATGATGCTGCCTAAATTGGATACATTTGTTTTGCTTACAAATGAAGGGCCTAGCTTGGAGAAGGATGAACATTGGAGCAAGAACAAGCATGGAGATGATGGCATGCGCAAGGGGAACAAGAACGGAGTTACAAGTGATGATTTCAGGACTTTGAAGCCACCATAATGGGTGCATGAAGCCTTGGACGAAATATACAAGATGCCACTTCATAAATTTCGTCCCGAGGCTATTTTAGGTGCTGCGTCACCTTATTATTGGGCCAGGCCCATGTAATTTCGAAATACATAAGTATAGGCTATTTTTAGAGTCCGTATGTGTGGGGAAACAAGAGATAGGGTTGATTTCGGACCCCTCCACCAAGGGCCACGAAATTCCCCCCTCTTCCTCCATATATACAGCCCTTAGGGCATCGTTTAGACTTTGGGTTTTGTTTAGATTAAAAGTTCGCCATAGCTGCAACTTCGCGTACTTCGTTTGTGTTCAACGACCACACAAAGGCGTCACACAACCCCACCTTGATCAATAAAGCTTTCATCTTATATTCGCAATATCTAGATTGCAATCTCAGTTTCTTGCTTGTTCTTCGTTTGCTCGCAGGAAACAGACCCTCGTGGTCAGGTTGATCGTGCTCCGGCGTGGTCAATAACCTCTCGGAGTTGGTTTAGCGATTGCTAAGGCGCGACGTCCTCGCACGTTCGTAGTCGGATCGTCAAAGTCGACTTCCACCAAAGCGATATCCATCATCTCATCGAAAGACGGGACACCTTTGCCTCTATCAGCTGGGTTGGCTATATATGGTAGCAAAAGATTAGCAATAATCAATTCAAAGATGCAATGTTGAATAAACGCTCAACGACGGTACTGTGCTGGTCCTAGGCTAGACCGAACTAGAGACGCGAGCCTAGAACACTAATCAGGTCACGTCGTAGTACAACCAGCATCAATGAAGGATACAAAGTAGCTCTGGACAGCAAGATATAAGTGAAGATCACAACGGCAGTAAAGATAATGATGTGAAACAATAGCCAAGCTGTTTTACTGAACAGTGCACAAAACAGATTCCAATCCGAATTCAGGTACGAGATTGATTCTAGATAGATCCAATTTTTTTTTCTTTTTCTTCTCCCTCTTTTTCTTTTTTTTCTTTCCTTATTTCTCTCTTTTTTTTTCTCTCTCTTTTTTTTCTCCCTCTTTCCAAGACAAACTAGATAAGATGCAGATTGGATCAGGCGAAGATGTGAATGACCTCAACTATGATTATGACAATGAACAGTGCGTAGCACATAGTGGAAATTAATAGATGGGATGGTGGACGGCGGAAGGGATAATGATGCAGCGGCGGCGTGACTAATGTGAACAGAACTCGAAACTCTAAAGGAACTAGACACTAAGACCAGCAACTGACACGACGATGCAACCGATAATTCAACTATGCAAGCAATGAATAGAAAATTGCAAAGGCTCAGACTGGCTTGGATAAAGGATGAACAGATCTAACTTTTTTTGTGGCTTTTTCTTGGACAATAGGTAAGAAAAAAATCTAATCTAGGAAAAACTGCAAATTCTCACCGAGCAACCTGAAAACTGATACCACTTGATAGAGGCGGGGGTGTCCCGCTCTTTCGATGAGATGGTAACTATCGATTTGGTGGAGACGACTTTGACGATCCGACTACAAACGTGCACGACGTTGCGCCTTAGCAATCGCTAAACCAATCTCCAGAGGTTATTGACCACGCCGGTGCACGATCAACCTGACCACGAAGGTCTATTCCTGCAAGCAATCGAAGAACGAGCAAGAATATGATAAAAGCAATCTGAATATTGTAAATATGTATGAAGTATTGATAATGGTGGGGATCCGAAAGCGGTCTTGGTCTGGTCGTTGGACACAAACGAAGTACAGGAAGTTGCGTTGGCTAACTTTTAACTAAACAAATCCCCAGGAAAAGCTACTAGATGGATCTACTTATATAGGAGCAAGGGGTGGCGGCCAAGGAGGTGGGAGGACGTCCCAAGGCAGCCTAAAACTAAATCTAGGTCGTACAAGGCCAATGGGCCCAAGTGGAGGTGATGTAACACCTTTGGACTTGCAGTTTGACTCGGATTCTGCTGCAGCATCAGATTGTTTCGTCCACAACTCAACGCTCCGGACGAATTTGGAGGTGATTCCAATTGGGTTGGAAATTGCACGAAATCTAGTTTCCAACAAAAAAAGAATCACCCAATTCGGAGTCCTTATGAAAAACTTGTGTGCATTTTGAGTCAGGTATGTCTGTGCAGTCCGAATCTGAATCCAGAACGTGAGAGACTTGGACTCTATCTTCTCTTGGGCCAAAAGTGACGTGAGAGAACTTTTTGAACAGCAAATAAACATCTCTTTCTTCCTTATCTTCATATGTGTATTGTACAAATGTCCCATACACCTGCAATTACACAAAACACAAAAGTGTGTGAAGTATTTTTGTTCTGGATAACATAAATAGATTATTGAATAGTTTGCACTAGAAATCACCTGACAAATATGCATATATGCAATATTTGTGGTCATATCCAAGGTAGTCATGTCCTCATCACATCCTGTCAGTTTGACCTAGGAAGAGTGATGAGGACATGACTACCTTGGATATGACCAAAAATATTGCATATATGCATATTTGTAGGTGATTTCTAGTGCAAACTATTCAATAATCTATTTATGTTATCCAGAACAAAAATACTCCACACACTTTTGTGTTTTGTCTAATTGCAGGTGTATGGGACATTTGTACAATCCACATATGAAGATAAGAAAGAAAGAGATGTTTATTTACTGTCCAAAAAGTTCTCTCACGTCACTTTTGGCCCAAGAGAAGATAGAGTCCAAGTCTCTCACGTTCTGGATTCAGATTCGGACTGCACAGACATACCTGACTCAAAACGCACACAAGTTTTTCATACGGACTCCAAATTGGGTGATTCTTTTTTTGTTGGAAACTAGATTTCGTGCACTTTCCAACCCAATTGGAATCACCTTCAAATTCGTCTGGAGCGTTGAGTTGTGGACGAAACAATCTGATGTTGCAGCAGAATCCGAGTCAAACTACAAGTCCAAAGGTGTTACATCACCTCCACTTGGGCCCATTGGCCTTGTACGACCTAGATTTGGTTTTAGGCTGCCTTGGGACGTCCTCCCACCTCCTTGGCCGCCACCCCTTGCTCCTATATAAGTAGATCCATCTAGTAGCTTTTCCTTGGGATTTGTTTAGTTAAAAGTTAGCCATTGCAACTTCGTGTGCTTCGTTTGTGTCCAACGACCAGACCAAGATCACTTTTCGGATCCCCACCATTATCAATACTTCATACATATTCGCGATATTCAGATTGCTTTTATCATATTCTTGCTTGTTCTTTGATTGCTTGCAGGAATAGACCTTCGTGGTCAGGTTGATCGTGCTCCGGCGTGGTCAATAACCTCTCGGAGTTGGTTTAGCGATTGCTAAGGCACAACGTCGTTGCACGTTTGTAGTCGGATCGTCAAAGTCGTCTCCACCAAATCGATAGTTATCATCTCATCGAAAGATCGGGACACCCCGCCTCTATCAAGTGGTATCAGTTTTCAGGTTGCTCGGTGAGAATTTCCAGTTTTTTTCCTAAATTAGATTTATTTTCTTACCTATTGTCCAAGAAAAAGCCACAAAACAAAAGTTAGATCTATTCATCCTTGGTCCAAGCCAGACTGAGCCTTTGCAATTTTCTTTTCATTGCTTGCATAGTTGAATTATCGGTTGCATCATCGTGTCGAGTTGCTGGTCTTAGTGTCTAGTTCGTTTAGAGTTTCGAGTTCTGTTCACATTAGTCACGCCACCGCTGCATCATTATCTCTTCCGCTGTCCACCACCCATCCATCAATTTCCACCATGTGCTACCCACCATTCATTGTCATAATAATAGTTGAGACCGTTCACATCTTCGCTTGATCCAATCTGCGTCTTATCTAGTTTGTTTTGGAAAGAGAGAAAAAAAGATAGAGAAAAAAACGAGAGAAAAAAAAGTAAAAAAAAGTCAGAGATAAAAAAAGAAAGAAAAAAAAAGCGTGAGAAAAAAAAGGAGAGAAAAAAAATCGAATCTATCTAGAATCAATCTCATACCTGAATTCGGATTGGAATCTGTTTTGCGCACTGTTCAGTAAAACAGGTGTATCTTCCTTATACGAAGTCCGTTTTGGCTCCGTGAGTACTCAAATTGAAGCTAGAGACGAGCCGCATCTAAATAGTTGCAGAAGCTTGTTCAATATTTGACACCTCAAAATCGGCTTTTAAATAGGTCTTTTTGCCCTCTGAAGTTCGTGAACACAGCTTGTTCCAATTTTTCAGGCCAGTTTTAGAATTCTTTGACTCCTCATATCAACTCGGAATTGAGTGATTCTTTTTGCATTGGAAAGCTTGAGTTAGTAGCATTCTTTGCAAGAATTTACCAGAAAATTGGCTCAAACTTTTTAAGAGGAAAGTTGGAGAGAGAGTTGTTGTATATCCTGCTTAGCAGTTGTTTTTCATCATTATCTTCACTTATATCTTGCTGTCAAGAGCTACTTAGTATCCTTCATTGATGCTAGTTGTGCTACGCCGTGACCTCATTAGTGTTCTAGGCTCGCGTCTCTAGTCCGGTCTAGCCTAGGACCAGCACAGTACCGTCGTTGAGCGTTTATTCAACATTGCATCTTTGAATTGATTATTGCTAATCTTTTGCTACCATATATAGCCAACCCAGCTCCACATATTTCTACACCGTGTATACGTACGCTCCCCTGGCAATCGCTTTACTCAATATTCGGAGTTACTTGACACCGCTGGTTGCCAATCACAGCCTGCTGCATGGTAAGAACTTGTAAGACATTGATATTTGCTTTACTGTGAGCGTTTTACCACCACATCCTAGTAGTTATAGGAACATTATTTTTGGGTTTTGTTTCTTGTTCTACTAATCATGACAGGATCCAGAGTCAATTCATGGGCTTTGTCGATCGCGGGAGACGTGCCACCACCTTTGCAAATACCACAACCGTCACGAGAGGTGCACAAACATCCAAATGCACATGATCAGGTTAATGTATCTATACCACCATTTAATGGCCGTTTTAAACCTGCTTTATATATTGAATGGGAGTTCGACATAAAAAATATATTTGCTTCCCATAATTTTGATGAACATAAAAAGGTTAAGGTTGCGGTTGGTTCTTTCACTGGTTATGCTTTGGTTTGGTGGAGTGAATATTGTCGGTTACACCCTGATTATATACCTACTACTTGGGATGATTTGAAACTTGCCATGCGACATACTTTCGTCCCTGCTTATTATTCTCGTGACATGATTAAGAAGTTGCAACACTTAAAACAAGGTAGTGAAACTGTAACAAAATATTATGATGATTTACAAACTACCTTGTTGCATTCCTCTTTAGAAGAAAGTGAAGATGATTTTATGGATAGATTTTGGGGAGGATTAAACCGTGATATTCAAGAGATACTAATTCATGAAGAGTGTTATCCTATGGACCATTTGTTTCATCTTGCTTGCAAAGCTGAACAGGAAATAAAACGACGTGTTGGCCACGAGGAGAACAAGCGCACGGTGCACATTCCAAGAGTTGATATGATTGTTCCTTCAACTACTAGGCATACTATGACAACCACATCCGTTGTTGTCAGGACTACATCACCTCCACCATGTGACACATCGCCCCCGAGAGTGGCTACATCATCTGAGTTGATCATAAGAGGTAATGACAAAGGTACTGATCTTCCATCTCTACATGAGAATGATGAATGCCTTGTCAATTTGAAAGCACCATCTGATGAGCTACCCACTACTTTGATCACACCACCTATTTTAGAGGACTACGTTGATAATTTGACTTTGCCATGTGATCAAACAACTGAAATACCAACAATTTTGAGTGCACCCATTGAACTAACTATTGATGCAAAAGAACCAATGTTTAATCATTTTGATATGACCTCTAATCTTGGTGATGATTCTGTGTTAAATGACTTATTGCATGTTTGCTTATTTAAGCATGTTGTAGCATGTAAATTTGATGCAAGTAAGGTTTATTCACCAATGTTGGGATGGTTTAATGATGAACATTGTCAATCTTTTGAAATGAATAAGAGCTTCACTTATATGTGCAAACTGAGTTGCAATATTTTCATGCCTTCTACTTCTTGTGCTAATTTTTTGGCTTTAGATTTTATGAACTGTGCAAGTTACTCATCTATTCATGTGTCATATATGCAAAAATCAAGGGAAGTAAAAATGGATGACATATACATATACAACATGTACACCTTGTCTCCTTTGTTAGCCACATTTCAGATTAAGCAACGCCGAGGACGGCTTTATTTTCAAGAAGGGGAGGATGATGAGGACATGACTACCTTGGATATGACCAAAAATATTGCATATATGCATATTTGTAGGTGATTTCTAGTGCAAACTATTCAATAATCTATTTATGTTATCCAGAATAAAAATACTCCACACACTTTTGTGTTTTGTCTAATTGCAGGTGTATGGGACATTTGTACAATCCACATATGAAGATAAGGAAGAAAGAGATGTTTATTTGCTGTCCAAAAAGTTCTCTCACGTCACTTTTGGCCGAAGAGAAGATAGAGTCCAAGTCTCTCACGTTCTGGATTCAGATTCGGACTGCACAGACATACCTGACTCAAAACGCACACAAGTTTTTCATACGGACTCCGAATTGGGTGATTCTTTTTTTGTTGGAAACTAGATTTCATGCACTTTCCAACCCAATTGGAATGACCTTCAAATTCGTCCGGAGCGTTGAGTTGTGGACGAAACAATCTGATGCTGCAGCAGAATCCGAGTCAAACTACAAGTCCAAAGGTGTTACATCACCTCCACTTGGGCCCATTGGCCTTGTACGACCTAGATTTGGTTTTAGGCTGCCTTGGGACATCCTCCCACCTCCTTGGCCGCCACCCCTTGCTCCTATATAAGTAGATCCATCTAGTAGCTTTTCCTTGGGATTTGTTTAGTTAAAAGTTAGCCATTGCAACTTCGTGTGCTTCGTTTGTGTCCAACGACCAGACCAAGACCACTTTTCGGATCCCCACCATTATCAATACTTCATACATATTCGCGATATTCAGATTGCTTTTATCATATTCTTGCTTGTTCTTTGATTGCTTGCAGGAATAGACCTTCGTGGTCAGGTTGATCGTGCTCCGGCGTGGTCAATAACCTCTCGGAGTTGGTTTAGCGATTGCTAAGGCACAACGTCGTTGCACGTTTGTAGTCGGATCGTCAAAGTCGTCTCCACCAAATCGATAGTTATCATCTCATCGAAAGATCGGGACACCCCGCCTCTATCAAAGAGTTTTGAGACACTCGCCATTATAGTGCTTTTTCGCAAAAAAAAAGCAGCGCAAAAAAAAGAGCGCAAAAAAAAGAGCGAAAAGAAAAATTTAATAGTGTGCTTTTCCCTTGTTTACGTGCCGCGCCGTGATTTTGTTGGTGTTCTAGGCTCGCGTCTCTAGCACAGTCTAGCCTAGGACCAGCACAGTACCGTCGTTGAGCGTTTATTCAACTTTGCATCTCTGAATTGATTATTGCTGACCCTTTTTGCTACCATACTATAAGCCTTCCCAGCTCCACATACATCTACGTCGTGTGTTTGACTCTCCCTGGTAATCGCTCTATCCAAGCTTTGAGAGTTTTTGACTACAATGGTTGCCGGTCACCGCCTGCTGCTGGGTAAGAACTGGTAAGAATTTGAGATTTGCTTGACGGATTTGTGATAAACCACCACCACTTCTTAGTTGTCTGTAGGATCATATTCTTGTGTGTTTCTATTGCTGCTAACCATGCCAGGATCACAAGCCGACGAGATTGACTGGGAGAACTTATTGAACAAGGAGCTTCATGATAAGTTTCAGCAAATGATGACTGAACAGGTACAAGATGTGCTGAACAATTTTGAAGAGGCCATGGAGAAGATCACTGGCCTTGAGAAGACGTTCGAAACAAAGCTCGATAACAGATTTAATGAACTGCTTGCGCGTCTTCCACCACCGGCTGCACCTGTCGCACCTCTGCAACAACAACAACTACGCCCCCTTCCGAATCAGTATGGACGAGCACAGCGTGTTCCTATTGAGCCAGGACAAAATTCTGGTGCCGCTGCTACTGCTGTTGGTGTTTCTTTGGCTCCTGCTACTGCTGCTGCTGGTACCCAGGAGGATGATGAGTATGCGGGCGATTATGAGGATGAGGTTGATCAAAATCAAATCTACGAGCAGCCACCAGCACCACCACCAGCAGGTCGACCTCAGGTATATATTCGTAATGGTAGGCCTGCACCACCACCTCAGGTACGAGATGATGTCCATATTCCTAAACTGAAATTGAATATTCCACCATTTGAGGGTAGATATGTTCCTGATATATATCTTACTTGGGAGTTAGAAACTGAACAACGATTTACATGTTTACAATATCCTGAGGAGAGACGAGTTGCTGCTGCTGTTTGTGCTTTCACTAGTTTTGCATGTGTATGGTGGTCTGAACATTGTAGATTATATCCTACTCCAACTACTTGGGCTGCTTTGAAAACTGCTATGCGTACGCGTTGGGTTCCACCATATTATCAACGTGAATTGCTTCAAAAATTGCAGCGTTTAAGAAAAGGGAAAAATTCTGTAGAAGAATATTATCAGGAATTACAAACTGGCATGATTAGATGTGGTATTGTTGAGGAGAATGAAGCTATGCTTGCACGTTTTCTGGGTGGATTAAATAGAGAGATTCAGACCATTCTAGACTATAAGGAGTATACTAATATCACTCGTTTATTCCATCTTGCTTGTAAAGCTGAACGTGAAGTGCAGGATCGACAAGCATTGGGGCGAACTAACTTTTCTGCAGGCCGACCTTCATCATGGACACCACGTGCATCTTCTACTTCAACTGCACCAGCACCTCCATCCGGTGCCACCTCCAGCCGTGATACAAGAAAACAGGCACAACCACCATTATCTGCCAAGAGCGCACCTGCGGGGCCTGCACAGCGTTCTTCTTCTTCCATGGCATCAACAGGGCACACAAGTGATATTATTTGTCGTCGTTGTAAGGGAGGAGGTCATTATGCGAGAGAATGCAAATCTCCGCTGATGAGGACATCAATACAATTGTTACACCCACAGCCCCTGCTGCTATACATACTGGACCAATTACTAGAGGTCGTGCACGCCAACTAAATTACCAGGTACTTTCGTTTCTTGGTAATGATTCTAATGTTCATGAGAATATGATGCTGCCTAAATTGGATACATTTGTTTTGCTTACAAATGAAGGGCCTAGCTTGGAGAAGGATGAACATTGGAGCAAGAACAAGAACGGAGTTACAAGTGATGATTTCAGGACTTTTAAGCCACCATAATGGGTGCATGAAGCCTTGGACGAAATATACAAGATGCCACTTCATAAATTTCGTCCCGAGGCTATTTTAGGTGCTGCGTCACCTTATTATTGGGCCAGGCCCATGTAATTTCGAAATACATAAGTATAGGCTATTTTTAGAGTCCGTATGTGTGGGGAAACAAGAGATAGGGTTGATTTCGGACCCCTCCACCAAGGGCCACGAAATTCCCCCCTCTTCCTCCATATATACAGCCCTTAGGGCATCGTTTAGACTTTGGGTTTTGTTTAGATTAAAAGTTCGCCATAGCTGCAACTTCGCGTACTTCGTTTGTGTTCAACGACCAGACAAAGGCGTCACAGAACCCCACCTTGATCAATAAAGCTTTCATCTTATATTCGCAATATCCAGATTGCAATCTTAGTTTCTTGCTTGTTCTTCGTTTGCTCGCAGGAAACAGACCCTCGTGGTCAGGTTGATCGTGCTCCGGCGTGGTCAATAACCTCTCAGAGTTTGTTTAGCGATTGCTAAGGCGCGACGTCCTCGCACGTTCGTAGTCGGATCGTCAAAGTCGACTTCCACCAAAACGAAATCCACCATCTCATCGAAAGACGGGACACCTCCGCCTCTATCAATTCCTCTTTAGAAGAAAGTGAAGATGATTTTATGGATATATTTTGGGGAGGATTAAACCGTGATATTCAAGAGATACTAATTCATGAAGAGTGTTATCCTATGGACCATTTGTTTCATCTTGCTTGCAAAGCTGAACAGGAAATAAAACGACGTGTTGGCCACGAGGAGAACAAGCGCACGATGCACATTCCAAGAGTTGATATGATTGTTCCTTCAACTACTAGGCATACTATGACAACCACATCCGTTGTTGTCAGGACTACATCACCTCCACCATGTGACACATCGCCCCCGAGAGTGGCTACATCATCTGAGTTGATCATAAGAGGTAATGACAAAGGTACTGATCTTCCATCTCTACATGAGAATGAAGAATGCCTTGTCAATTTGAATGCACCATCTGATGAGCTACCCACTACTTTGATCACACCACCTATTTTAGAGGACTACGTTGATAATTTGACTTTGCCATGTGATCAAACAACTGAAATACCAACAATTTTGAGTGCACCCATTGAATTAACTATTGATGCAAAAGAACCAATGTTTAATCATTTTGATATGACATCTAATCTTGGTGATGATTCTGTGTTGAATGACTTATTGCATGTTTGCTTATTTAAGCATGTTGTAGCATGTAAATTTGATGCAAGTAAGGTTTATTCACCAATGTTGGGATGGTTTAATGATGAACATTGTCAATCTTTTGAAATGAATAAGAGCTTCACTTATATGTGCAAACTGAGTTGCAATATTTTCATGCTTTCTACTTCTTGTGCTAATTTTTTGGCTTTAGATTTTATGAACTGTGCAAGTTACTCATGTATTCATGTGTCATATATGCAAAAATCAAGGGAAGTAAAAATGGATGACATATACATATACAACATGTACACCTTGTCTCCTTTGTTAGCCACATTTTAGATTAAGCAACGCCGAGGACGGCTTTATTTTCAAGAAGGGGAGGATGATGAGGACATGACTACCTTGGATATGACCAAAAATATTGCATATATGCATATTTGTCAGGTGATTTCTAGTGCAAACTATTCAATAATCTATTTATGTTATCCAGAACAAAAATACTTCACACACTTTTGTGTTTTGTCTAATTGCAGGTGTATGGGACATTTGTACAATCCACATATGAAGATAAGGAAGAAAGAGATGTTTATTTGCTGTCCAAAAAGTTCTCTCACGTCACTTTTGGCCCAAGAGAAGATAGAGTCCAAGTCTCTCACGTTCTGGATTCAGATTCGGACTGCACAGACATACCTGACTCAAAACGCACACAAGTTTTTCATACGGACTCCGAATTGGGTGATTCTTTTTGTTGGAAACTAGATTTCGTGCACTTTCCAACCCAATTGGAATCACCTTCAAATTCGTCCGGAGCGTTGAGTTGTGGACGAAACAATCTGATGCTGCAGCAGAATCCGAGTCAAACTACAAGTCCAAAGGTGTTACATCACCTCCACTTGGGCCCATTGGCCTTGTACGACCTAGATTTAGTTTTAGGCTGCCTTGGGACGTCCTCCCACCTCCTTGGCCACCACCCCTTGCTCCTATATAAGTAGATCCATCTAGTAGCTTTTCCTTGGGATTTGTTTAGTTAAAAGTTAGCCATTGCAACTTCGTGTACTTCGTTTGTGTCCAACGACCAGACCAAGACCGCTTACGGATCCCCACCATTATCAATACCTCATATATATTTGCAATATTCAGATTGCTTTATCATATTCTTGCTCGTTGTTCGATTGCTTGCAGGAATAGACCTTCGTGGTCAGGCTGACCGTGCTTCCGGCATCGTCAGTAACCTCAGGAGATTGGTTTAGCGATTGCTAAGGCGCAACGTCGTGCACGTTTGTAGTCGGATCGTCAAAGTCGTCTCCACCAAATCGATAGTTATCATCTCATCGAAAGATCGGGACACCTCGCCTCTATCAGACGAGCACAGCGTGTTCCTATTGAGCCAGGACAAAATTCTGGTGCAGCTGCTACTGCTATTGGTGCTTCTTTGGCTCCTGCTACTGCTGCTGCTGGTACCCAGGAGGATGATGAGTATGCGGGCGATTATGAGGATGAGGTTGATCAAAATCAGATCTACGAGCAGCCACCAGCACCACCACCAGCAGGTCGACCTCAGGTATATATTCGTAATGGTAGGCCTGCACCACCACCTCAGGTACGAGATGATGTCCATATTCCTAAACTGAAATTGAATATTCCACCATTTGAGGGTAGATATGTTCCTGATATATATCTTACTTGGGAGTTAGAAACTGAACAACGATTTACATGTTTACAATATCCTGAGGAGAGACGAGTTGCTGCTGCTGTTTGTGCTTTCACTAGTTTTGCATGTGTATGGTGGTCTGAACATTGTAGATTATATCCTATTCCAACTACTTGGGCTGCTTTGAAAACTGCTATGCGTACGCGTTGGGTTCCACCATATTATCAACGTGAATTGCTTCAAAAATTGCAGCGTTAAAGACAAGGGAAAAATTCTGTAGAAGAATATTATCAGGAATTACAAACTGGCATGATTAGATGTGTTATTGTTGAGGAGAATGAAGCTATGCTTGCACGTTTTCTGGGTGGATTAAATAGAGAGATTCAGACCATTCTAGACTATAAGGAGTATACTAATATCACTCTTTATTCCACCTTGCTTGTAAAGCTGAACGTGAAGTGCAGGATCGACAAGCATTGGGGCGAACTAACTTTTCTGCAGGCCGACCTTCATCATGGACACCACGTGCATCTTCTACTTCAACTGCACCAGCACCTCCATCCGGTGCCACCTCCAGCCGTGATACAAGAAAACAGGCACAACCACCATTATCTGCCAAGAGCGCACCTGCGGGGCCTGCACAGCGTTCTTCTTCCATGGCATCAACAGGGCACACAAGTGATATTATTTGTCGTCGTTGTAAGGGAGGAGGTCATTATGCGAGGGAATGCAAATCTCCGCGTGTGATGATTGCTACCGCGGATGGTGGATATGAGTCTGCTAGTGACTATGAGGAGGAGACTTTGGCTCTTATTACACGTGAAGAACATGGTGGAGATGATTCTGATCATGAGACGCAATACATGGCTCCTGAAGACGCTGACAGGTATGAATGTTTAGTTGCTCAACGTGTTTTGAGTGTGCAGGTCACACAAGCTGAGAAAAATCAGAGGCGCAATTTGTTCCATACCAAGGGAGTTGTGAAGGAACGTTCTGTGCGCGTCATAATAGACGGAGGGAGCTGCAACAACTTGGCTAGCATGGAGATGGTGGAGAAGCTTTCTCTCACCACAAGACCACATCCACATCCTTACTACATCCAATGGTTCAACAACAGCGGCAAGGTTAAGGTAACACGTACTGTTCGTATGCATTTTAGTATCTCTACATATGCTGATTATGTTGATTGTGATGTGGTACCTATGCAAGCATGTTCCTTATTACTTGGTAGACCATGGCAATTTGATAAAAATTCTGTACACCATGGTAGAAACAATCACTATACTCTTGTTCATAAGGATAAAAATATTACTTTGCTTCCTATGACTCCTGATTCCATTTTGAAAGATGATATTAATAGAGCTAATAAAGCACAACAGGAGAAGAATAAGAGTGAAAATCAGATTGTGGCAAAAGAATTTGAGCAACAAATGAAGCCTAATAATAAACCATCTAGTGTTGATTCTGAAATTAAAGTGAAAAGTGCATGTTTATTTGCCACCAAATCTGATATTGATGAGCTAGATTTCAGCAAATCTGTTTGCTATGCTTTTGTGTGCAAAGAGGCATTATTTTCATTCGAGGACGTGCCTTCCTCTTTGCCTCTGCTGTCACTAACATTTTGCAGGAGTTCGCTGACATTTTTCCACAAGACGTGCCACCGGGATTACCGCCTATTCGAGGGATTGAGCATCAGATTGACTTAATTCCCGGTGCTTCACTGCCAAACCGTGCACCATACCGTACCAATCCAGAGGAGACGAAGGAGATTATGCGTCAAGTATAAGAGCTTCTCGACAAAGGTTATATACGCGAATCCCTTAGTCCTTGTGCTGTTCCTAATATTCTAGTGCCGAAAAAGGATGGTACATCACGTATGTGTGTTGATTGTAGAGGCATTAATAATATTACTATTCGTTATCGTCATCCTATTCCTAGGCTAGATGATATGCTTGATGAATTGAGTGGCTCTACAATATTCTCCAAAGTTGATTTGCGTAGTGGCTACCATCAAATTCGTATGAAATTGGGAGATGAATGGAAAACAGCATTTAAAACTAAGTTTGGATTATATGAGTGGTTAGTCATGCCTTTTGGGTTAACTAATGCACCTAGTACTTTCATGAGATTAATGAACGAAGTTTTACGTGCTTTCATTGGACGATTTGTGGTAGTTTACTTTGATGACATACTGATTTATAGCAGATCTTTGGAAGAACATTTGGAACATTTACGTGCTGTTTTTATTGCTCTACGTGATGCACGTTTGTTTGGTAACCTTGGGAAGTGCACCTTTTGCACCGACCGAGTATCTTTTCTTGGCTATGTTGTTACTCCACAGGGAATTGAAGTTGACAAAGCCAAGATTGAAGCTATTGAGAGTTGGCCGCAGCCCAAAACGGTCACACAAGTGAGGAGTTTTCTTGGCCTCGCTGGATTCTATAGGTGTTTTGTGAGAGATTTCAACACCATTGCTGCACCTCTCAACGAGCTTACAAAGAAGGATGTGCCTTTTGTTTGGGTTACCGCACAGGAAGAAGCCTTCACGGTATTAAAAGATAAGTTGACACATGCTCCTTTACTCCAACTTCCTGATTTTAATAAGACTTTTGAGCTTGAATGTGATGCTAGTGGAATTGGATTAGGAGGTGTGTTATTACAAGATGGCAAACCTGTTGCATACTTTTCTGAAAAATTGAGTGGGCCTAGTCTGAATTATTCTACTTATGATAAAGAATTATATGCTCTTGTTCGGACTTTAGAAACATTGCAACATTATTTATGGCCCAAAGAATTTGTTATACATTCTGATCATGAATCTTTGAAACATATTAAAAGTCAAGCTAAACTGAATCGTAGACATGCTAAATGGGTTGAATTCATTGAGACTTTCCCTTATGTCATTAAACACAAGAAGGGAAAAGAAAATGTTATTGCTGATGCATTGTCTCGTCGCTATACTATGCTTTCACAACTTGACTTCAAAATATTTGGTTTGGAGACCATCAAAGATCAATATGTGCATGATGCTGATTTTAAAGATGTAATGCAGAATTGTAAAGAAGGAAGAATGTGGAACAAGTTTGTTGTTAATGACGGATTTGTGTTTCGTGCTAACAAGCTATGCATTCCAGCTAGCTCCGTTCGTCTTTTGTTGTTGCAGGAGGCGCATGGAGGAGGATTAATGGGACACTTTGGCGTGAAGAAGACGGAGGACGTACTTGCTACACATTTCTTTTGGCCAAAGATGAGACGGGATGTTGAGCGTTTTATTGCTCGATGCACTACATGTCAAAAAGCTAAGTCACGACTCAATCCTCATGGTTTATATATGCCTTTGCCTGTACCTAGTGTTCCTTGGGAGGATATATCTATGGACTTTGTTTTAGGTTTACCTCGAACAAAGAAGGGGAGGGATAGCATATTTGTTGTCGTGGATAGATTCTCGAAAATGGCACACTTTATACCATGTCATAAAAGCGATGATGCTGTTAATGTTGCTGATTTGTTCTTTCGTGAAATTATTCGCTTGCATGGTGTGCCAAATACTATTGTTTCAGATTGTGATACTAAATTTCTTAGCCACTTTTGGAGATGTTTATGGGCTAAGTTGGGGACTAAACTGCTTTTTAGTACTACTTGTCACCCCCAAACTGATGGACAAACTGAAGTAGTCAATAGAACGTTGTCTACTATGCTTAGGGCTGTTTTGAAGAATAAGAAGAAAATGTGGGAGGAATGCTTGCCTCATATTGAATTTTCTTATAATCGTTCATTGCATTCTACTACTAAGATGTGCCCTTTTGAAGTTGTGTATGGTTTCCTACCTCGTGCACCTATTGATTTGTTGCCTCTTCCATCTTCGGAGAAGGTTAATTTTGATGCTAAACAACGTGCTGAATTGATTTTAA
The DNA here is from genome assembly GCF_002162155.2 of Triticum dicoccoides. Lineage (NCBI taxonomy): Eukaryota > Viridiplantae > Streptophyta > Magnoliopsida > Poales > Poaceae > Triticum > Triticum dicoccoides. The sequence continues at coordinate 280,102,015 of NC_041387.1, read as the reverse complement.
AAATGCATGAGTTAACTAAGGAAAACATTGAGCGTATGAATGCTAAATATTAACTTGCTGGAGATAAGGGTAGAAAACATGTTGTGTTTGCACCTGGAGATCTTGTTTGGTTACATTTGCGTAAGGATAGATTTCCTGATTTGCGCAAATCAAAGCTAATGCCACGTGCTGATGGTCCCTTTAAGGTGTTAGAGAAAATAAATGATAATGCATATAAACTTGAGCTGCCTGCAGATTTTGGGGTTAGTCCCACTTTTAACATTGCAGATTTGAAGCCTTATTTGGGTGAGGAAGATGAACTTCCGTCGAGGACGACTTCATTTCAAGAAGGGGAGGATGATGAGGACATCAATACAATTGTTACACCCACAGCCCCTGCTGCTATACATACTGGACCAATTACTAGAGCTCGTGCACGCCAACTAAATTACCAGGTACTTTCGTTTCTTGGTAATTATTCTAATGTTCATGAGAATATGATGCTGCCTAAATTGGATACATTTGTTTTGCTTACAAATGAAGGGCCTAGCTTGGAGAAGGATGAACATTGGAGCAAGAACAAGCATGGAGATGATGGCATGCGCAAGGGGAACAAGAACGGAGTTACAAGTGATGATTTCAGGACTTTGAAGCCACCATAATGGGTGCATGAAGCCTTGGACGAAATATACAAGATGCCACTTCATAAATTTCGTCCCGAGGCTATTTTAGGTGCTGCGTCACTTTATTATTGGGCCAGGCCCATGTAATTTCGAAATACATAAGTATAGGCTATTTTTAGAGTCCGTATGTGTGGGGAAACAAGAGATAGGGTTGATTTTGGACCCCTCCACCAAGGGCCACGAAATTCCCCCCTCTTCCTCCATATATACAGCCCTTAGGGTATCGTTTAGACTTTGGGGTTTTGTTTAGATTAAAAGTTCGCCACAGCTGCAACTTCGCGTACTTCGTTTATGTTCAACGACCAGACAAAGGCGTCACAGAACCCCACCTTGATCAATAAAGCTTTCATCTTATATTCGCAATATCCAAATTGCAATCTTAGTTTCTTGCTTGTTCTTTGTTTGCTTGCAGGAAACAGACCCTCGTGGTCAGGTTGATCGTGCTCCGGCATGGTCAATAACCTCTCGGAGTTGGTTTAGCGATTGCTAAGGCGCGACGTCCTTGGACGTTCGTAGTCGGATCGTCAAAGTCGACTTCCACCAAAGCGCAATCCACCATCTCATCGAAAGACGGGACACCTTTGCCTCTATCACTTCCACCATTGCTAGCCTCTCTCGTGCCGCGCAACTTTTCCCGCTACCATAACACCCACCATTACCTTCCTTAAAACAGCCACCATACCTACCTATTATGGCATTTCCATAGCTATTCCGAGATATATTGCCATGCAACTTTCCACAGTTCCGTTTATTATGACACGCTTCATCATTGTCATATTGCTTTGGATGATCATGTAGTTGACATTGTATTTGTGGCAAAGCAACAGTTCATAATTTTTTCATACATGTCACTCTTGAATCATTGCACATCCCAGTACACCACCGAAGGCATGCACATAGAGTCATATTTTGTTCTAAGTATTGAGTTGTAATTATTGAGTTGTAAGTAAATAAAAGTGTGATAATCTTCATTATTAGAGCATTGTCCCATGTGAAGAAAGGATGATGGAGACTATGATTGAAGGAAATATGCCCTAGAGGCAATAATAAAGTTATTATTTATTTCCTTATTTCATGATAAATGTTTATTATTCATGCTAGAATTGTATTAACCAGAAACATAATACATGTGTGAATATGATAAAGGCAAAGGTGTCCCGTCTTTCGATGAGATGATGGATATCGCTTTGGTGGAAGTCGACTTTGATGATCCGACTACGAACGTGCGAGGACGTCGCGCCTTAGCAATCGCTAAACCAACTCCGAGAGGTTATTGACCACGCCGGAGCACGATCAACCTGACCACGAGGGTCTGTTTCCTGCGAGCAAACGAAGAACAAGCAAGAAACTAAGATAGCAATCTGGATATTGCGAATATAAGATGAAAGCTTTATTGATCAAGGTGGGGTTCTGTGACGCCTTTGTCTGGTTGTTGAACACAAACGAAGTACGCGAAGTCGCAGCTATGGCGAACTTTTAATCTAAACAAAACCCAAAGTCTAAACGATGCCCTAAGGGCTGTATATATGGAGGAAGAGGGGGGAATTTCGTGGCCCTTGGTGAAGGAGTCCGAAATCAACCCTATCTCTTGTTTCTCCACACATACGGACTCTAAAAATAGCCTATACTTATGTATTTCGAAATTACATGGGCCTGGCCCAATAATAAGGTGACGCAGCACCTAAAATAGCCTCGGGATGAAATTTATGAAGTGGCATGTTGTATATTTTGTCCAAGGCTTCATGCACCCATTATGGTGGCTTCAAAGTCCTGAAATCATCACTTGTAACTCCATTCTTGTTCCCCTTGCGCATGCCACTCCATGCTTGTTCTTGCTCCAATGTTCATCCTTCTCCAAGCTAGGCCCTCCATTTATAAGCAAAACAAATGTATCCAATTTAGGCAGCACCATATTCTCATGAACATTAGAATCATTACCAAGAAACGAAAGTACCTGGTAATTTAGTTGGCGTGCACGAGCTCTAGTAATTGGTCCAGTATGTATAGCAGCAGGGGCTGTGGGTGTAACAATTGTATTGATGTCCTCATCATCCTCCCCTTCTTGAAATGAAGTCGTCCTCGACGGAAGTTCATCTTCCTCACCCAAATAAGGCTTCAAATCTGCAATATTAAAAGTGGGACTAACCCCAAAATCTGCAGGCAGCTCAAGTTTATATGCATTATCATTTATTTTCTCTAACACCTTAAAGGGACCATCAGCACGTGGCATTAACTTTGATTTGCGCAAATCAGGAAATCTATCCTTACGCAAATGTAACCAAACAAGATCTCCAGGTGCAAACACAACATGTTTTCTACCCTTATCTCCAGCAAGTTTATATTTAGCATTCATACGCTCAATGTTTTCCTTAGTTAACTCATGCATTTGTAAAATCAATTCAACGCGTTGTTTAGCATCAAAATTAACCTTCTCCGAAGATGGAAGAGGCAACAAATCAATAGGTGCACGAGGTAGGAAACCATACACAACTTCAAAAGGGCACATCTTAGTAGTAGAATGCAATGAACGATTATAAGCAAATTCAATATGAGGCAAGCATTCCTCCCACATTTTCTTATTATTCTTCAAAACAGCCCTAAGCATAGTAGACAACGTTCTATTGACTACTTCAGTTTGTCCATCAGTTTGGGGGTGACAAGTAGTACTAAAAAGCAGTTTAGTCCCCAACTTAGCCCATAAACATATCCAAAAGTGGCTAAGAAATTTAGTATCACGATCTGAAACAATAGTATTTGGCACACCATGCAAGCGAATAATTTCACGAAAGAACAAATCAGCAACATTAACAGCATCATCGCTTTTATGACATGGTATAAAGTGTGCCATTTTTGAGAATCTATCCACGACAACAAATATGCTATCCCTCCCCTTCTTTGTTCGAGGTAAACCTAAAACAAAGTCCATAGATATATCCTCCCAAGGAACACTAGGTACAGGCAAAGGCATATATAAACCATGAGGATTGAGTCGTGACTTAGCTTTTTGACATGTAGTGCATCGAGCAATAAAACGCTCAACATCCCGTCTCATCTTTGGCCAAAAGAAATGTGTAGCAAGTACCTCCTCCATCTTCTTCACGCCAAAGTGTCCCATTAATCCTCCTCCATGCGCCTCCTGCAACAACAAAAGACGAACGGAGCTAGCTGGAATGCATAGCTTGTTAGCACGAAACACAAATCCATCGTTAACGACGAACTTGTTCCACATTCTTCCTTCTTTACAATTATGCATTACATCTTTAAAATCAGCATCATGCACATATTGATCTTTGATGATCTCCAAACCAAATATTTTGAAGTCAAGTTGTGAAAGCATAGTATAGCGGCGAGACAATGCATCAGCAATAACATTTTCTTTTCCCTTCTTGTGTTTAATGACATAAGGAAAAGTCTCAGTGAGTTCAACCCATTTAGCATGTCTACGATTCAGTTTAGCTTGACTTTTAATATGTTTCAAAGATTCATGATCAGAATATATAACAAATTCTTTGGGCCATAAATAATGTTGCCATGTTTCTAAAGTCCGAACAAGAGCATATAATTCTTTACCATAAGTAGAATAATTCAGACTAGGCCCACTCAATTTTTCAGAAAAGTATGCAACAGGTTTGCCATCTTGTAATAATACACCGCCTAATCCAATTCCAGTAGCATCACATTCAAGCTCAAAAGTCTTATTAAAATCAGGAAGTTGGAGTAAAGGAGCATGTGTCAACTTATCTTTCAATACCGAGAAGGCTTCTTCCTGTGCGGTGCCCCAAAGAAAAGGCACATCTTTCTTTGTAAGCTCATTGAGAGGTGCAGCAATGGTGCTGAAATCTCTCAGAAAACGCCTATAGAACCCAGCGAGGCCAAGAAAACTCCTCACTTCTGTGACCGTTTTGGGTTGCGGCCACCTCTCAATAACTTCAATCTTGGCTTTATCAACTTCAATTCCCTGTGGAGTAACAACATAGCCAAGAAAAGATACTCGGTCGGTGCAAAAGGTGCACTTCCCAAGGTTACCAAACAAACGTGCATCACGTAGAGCAATAAAAACAGCACGTAAATGTTCCAAATGTTCTTCCAAAGATCTGCTATAAATCAATATGTTATCAAAGTAAACTACCACAAATCGTCCAATGAAAGCACGTAAAACTTCGTTCATTAATCTCATGAAAGTACTAGGTGCATTAGTTAACCCAAAAGGCATGACTAACCACTCATATAATCCAAACTTAGTTTTAAATGTTGTTTTCCATTCATCTCCCAATTTCATACGAATTTGATGGTAGCCACTACGCAAATCAACTTTGGAGAATATTGTAGAGCCACTCAATTCATCAAGCATATCATCTAGCCTAGGAATAGGATGACGATAATGAATAGTAATATTATTAATGCCTCTACAATCAACACACATACGTGATGTACCATCCTTTTTCGGCACTAGAATAATAGGAACAGCACAAGGACTAAGGGATTCGCGTATATAACCTTTGTCGAGAAGCTCTTGTACTTGACGCATAATCTCCTTCGCCTCCTCTGGATTTGATAGAGGCGGGGGTGTCCCGATCTTTTGATGAGATGATAACTATCGATTTGGTGGAGACGACTTTGACGATCCGACTACAAACGTGCACGAGATTGCGCCTTAGCAATCGCTAAACCAATCTCCTGAGGTTACTGACGATGCCGAAAGCACGGTCAGCCTGACCACGAAGGTCTATTCCTGCAAGCAATCGAAGAACGAGCAAGAATATGATAAAGCAATCTGAATATTGCAAATATATATGAGGTATTGATAATGGTGGGGATCCGGAAGCGGTCTTGGTCTGGTCGTTGGACACAAACGAAGTACACGAAGTTGCAATGGCTAACTTTTAACTAAACAAATCCCCAGGAAAAGCTACTAGATGGATCTACTTATATAGGAGCAAGGGGTGGCGGCCAAGGAGGTGGGAGGACGTCCCAAGGCAGCCTAAAACTAAATCTAGGTCGTACAAGGCCAATGGGCCCAAGTGGAGGTGATGTAACACCTTTGGACTTGTAGTTTGACTCGGATTCTGCTGCAGCATCAGATTGTTTCGTCCACAACTCAACGCTCCGGACGAATTTGAAGGTGATTCCAATTGGGTTGGAAAGTGCACGAAATCTAGTTTCCAACAAAAAAAGAATCACCCAATTCGGAGTCCGTATGAAAAAGTTGTGGGCGTTTTGAGTCAGGTATGTCTGTGCAGTCCGAATCTGAATCCAGAACGTGAGAGACTTGGACTCTATCTTCTCTTGGGCCAAAAGTGACGTGAGAGAACTTTTTGGACAGCAAATAAACATCTCTTTCTTCCTTATCTTCATATGTGGATTGTACAAATGTCCCATACACCTGCAATTAGACAAAACACAAAAGTGTGTGAAGTATTTTTGTTCTGAATAACATAAATAGATTATTGAATAGTTTGCACTAGAAATCACCTGACCAATATGCATATATGCAATATTTTTGGTCATATTCAAGATAGTCATGTCCTCATCATCCTCCCCTTCTTGAAAATAAAGCCGTCCTCGGCGTTGCTTAATCTGAAATGTGGCTAACAAAAGAGACAAGGTGTACATGTTGTATATGTATATGTCATCCATTTTTACTTCCCTTGATTTTTGCATATATGACACATGAATAGATGAGTAACTTGCATAGTTCATAAAATCTAAAGCCAAAAAATTAGCACAAGAAGTAGAAGGCATGAAAATATTGCAACTCAGTTTGCACATATAAGTGAAGCTCTTATTCATTTCAAAAGATTGACAATGTTCATCATCAAACCATCCCAACATTGGTGAATAAACCTTACTTGCATCAAATTTACATGCTACAACATGCTTAAATAAGCAAACATGCAATAAGTCATTCAACACAGAATCATCACGAAGATTAGAGGTCATATCAAAATGATTAAACATTGGTTCTTTTGCATCAATAGTTAATTCAATGGGTGCACTCAAAATTGTTGGTATTTCAGTTGTTTGATCACATGACACAGTCAAATTATCAACGTAGTGCTCTAAAATAGGTGGTGTGATCAAAGTACTGGGTAGCTCATCAGATGGTGCATTCAAATTGACAAAGCATTCATCATTCTCATGTAGAGATGGAAGATCAGTACCTTTGTCATTACCACTTATGATCAACTCAGATGATGTAGCCACTCTCGGGGGCGATGTGTCACATGGTGGAGGTGATGTATTGCTGACAACAACGGATGTGGTTGTCATAGTATGCCTAGTAGTTGAAGGAACAATCATATCAACTCTTGGAATGTGCACCGTGCGCTTGTTCTCCTCGTGGCCAACACGTCGTTTTATTTCCTGTTCAGCTTTGCAAGCAAGATGAAACAAATGGTCCATAGGATAACACTCTTCATGAATTAGTATCTCTTGAATATCACGGTTTAATCCTCCCCAAAATCTATCCATAAAATCATCTTCACTTTCTTCTAAAGAGGAATGCAACAAGGTAGTTTGTAAATCATCATAATATTTTGTTACAGTTTCACTACCTTGTTTTAAGTGTTGCAACTTCTTAATCATGTCACGAGTATAATAAGCAGGGACGAAAGTATGTCGCATGTCAAGTTTCAAATCATCCCAAGTAGTAGGTATATAATCAGGGTGTAACCGACAATATTCACTCCACCAAACCAAAGCATAACCAGTGAAAGAACCAACCGCAACCTTAACCTTTTTATGTTCATTGAAATTATGGGAAGCAAATGTATTTTTTATGTCGAACTCCCATTCAATATATAAAGCAGGTTTAAAACGGCCATTAAATGGTGGTATAGATACATTAACCTGAGCATGTGCATTTGGATGTTTGTGCACCTCTCGTGACGGTTGTGGTATTTGCAAAGGTGGTGGCACGTCTCCCGCGATCGACAAAGCCCATGAATTGACTCTGGATCCTGTCATGATTAGTAGAACAAGAAACAAAACCCAAAAATAATGTTCCTATAACTACTAGGATGTGGTGGTAAAACGCTCACAGTAAAGCAAATATCAATGTCTTACAAGTTCTTACCATGCAACAGGCGGTGATCGGCAACCAGCGGTGTCAAGTAACTCCGAATATTGAGTAAAGCGATTGCCAGGGGAGCGTACGTATACACGGTGTAGAAATATGTGGAGCTGGGTTGGCTATATATGGTAGCAAAAGATTAGCAATAATCAATTCAAAGATGCAATGTTGAATAAACGCTCAACGACGGTACTGTGCTGATCCTAGGCTAGACCGGACTAGAGACGCAAGCCTAGAACACTAATGAGGTCACGGAGTAGCACAACTAGCATCAATGAAGGATACTAAGTAGCTCTTGACAGCAAGATATAAGTGAAGATCACAACGGCAGTGAAGATAATAATGAAAAACAACTGCCAAGCAGGATATACAACAACTCTCTCTCCAACTTTCCTCTTGAAAAGTTTGAGACAATTTTCTGATAAATTCTTTCAAAGAATGCTACTAACTCAAGCTTTCCAATGCAAAAAGAATCACTCAATTCCGAGTTGATATGAGGAGTCAAAGAATTCTAAAACTGGCCTGAAAAATTGGAACAAGTTGTGTTCACGAACTTCGGAGGGCAAAAAGACCTATTTAGAAGCCGATTTTGAGGTGTCAAATATTGAACTAGCTTCAGCAACTATTTAGATGCGTCTCGTCGCTATCTTCAATTTGAATACTCACGGAGCCAAAACTGACTTCGTATGAGGAAGATACACCTGTTTTACTGAACAGTGCGCAAAACAGATTCCAATCCGAATTCAGGTACGAGATTGATTTTAGATAGATCCAATTTTTTTTTCTCTCTTTTTTTTCTCACGCCTTTTTTTTCTTTTTCTTCTCCCTCTTTTTCTTTTTTTTTCCTTTTTTCTCTCTTTTTTTTTCTTTATCTTCTTTTTCTCCCTCTTTCCAAGACAAACTAGATAAGATGCAGATTCGATCAGGCGAAGATGTGAGTGACCTCAACTATGATTATGACAATAAACAGTGCGTAGCACATGGTGGAAATTGGTGGATGAGATGGTGGACAGCGAATGGGATAATGATGCAGCGGCTGCGTGACTAATGTGAACAGAACTCGAAACTCTAAATGAACTAGACACTAAGACCAGCATCTCAACACGACGATGCAACCGATAATTCAACTATGCAAGCAATGAAAAGAAAATTGCAAAGGCTCAGACTGGCTTGGACCAAGGATGAATAGATCTAACTCTTTTTTGTGGCTTTTTCTTGGACAATAGGTAAGAAAATAAATCTAATCTAGGAAAACTGGAAATTCTCACCGAGCAACCTGAAAACTGATACCACTTGATAGAGGCGAGGGTGTCCCGATCTTTCGATGAGATGATAACTATCGATTTGGTGGAGACGACTTTGACGATACGACTACAAACGTGGACGACGTTGCGCCTTAGCAATCGCTAAACCAATCTCCTGAGGTTACTGACGATGCCGGAAGCACAGTCAGCCTGACCACAAAGGTCTATTCCTGCAAGCAATCGAAGAACAAGCAAGAATATGATAAAGCAATCTGAATATTGCAAATATATATGAGGTATTGATAATGGTGGGGATCCGGAAGCGGTCTTGGTCTGGTCGTTGGACACAAACGAAGTACACGAAGTTGCAATGGCTAACTTTTAACTAAACAAATCCCAAGGAAAAGCTACTAGATGGATCTACTTATATAGGAGCAAGGGGTGGCGGCCAAGGAGGTGGGAGGACGTCCCAAGGCAGCCTAAAACTAAATCTAGGTCGTACAAGGCCAATGGGCCCAAGTGGAGGTGATGTAACACCTTTGGACTTTAGTTTGACTCGGATTCTGCTGCAGCATCAGATTGTTTCGTCCACAACTCAACGCTCCAGACGAATTTGAAGGTGATTCCAATTGGGTTGGAAAGTGCACGAAATCTAGTTTCCAACAAAAAAGAATCACCCAATTCGGAGTCCTTATGAAAAACTTGTGTGCGTTTTGAGTCAGGTATGTCTGTGCAGTCCGAATCTGAATCCAGAACGTGAGAGACTTGGACTCTATCTTCTCTTGGGCCAAAAGTGACGTGAGAGAACTTTTTGGACAGCAAATAAACATCTCTTTCTTCCTTATCTTCATATGTGGATTGTACAAATGTCCCATACACCTGCAATTAGACAAAACACAAAAGTGTGTGAAGTATTTTTGTTCTGGATAACATAAATAGATTATTGAATAGTTTGCACTAGAAATCACCTGACAAATATGCATATATGCAATATTTTTGGTCATATCCAAGATAGTCATGTCCTCATCATCTTGCGTGTGCGTAGGAAAATTTTGAAATTACTACGTTCCCCAACAATGATTCCCCCACAAGTCGGGTTGAGACTCCGAACGAAAAATAAAAAATAAAAGAGGCCATAAAAAAGGGAGAATGCCCAAATAAAAAAACTGAGAGAAAAAGAAAGAAGGGGCAATGTTACTATCCTTTTCCACACTTGTGCTTCAAAGTAGCACCATGATCTTCATGATAGAGAGTCTCCTATGTTGTCACTTTCATATACTAGTGGGAATTTTCATTATAGAACTTGACTTGTATATTCTAATGATGGGCTTCCTCAAAGTGCCCTAGGTCTTCGTGAGCAAGCAAGTTGGATGCACACCCACTTAGTTTCTTTTTGAGCTTTCATACATTTATAGCTCTAGTCGATCCGTTGCATGGCAATCCCTACTCACTCACATTGATATCTATTAATGAGCATCTCCATAGCCCGTTGATACGCCTAGTTAATGTGAGACTATTTTCTCCTTTTTATCTTCTCCACAACCACCATTATATTCCACCTATAGTGCTATGTCCATGGCTCAGCTCACGTATTGTGTGAAGATTGAAAAAGTTTGAAAATACTAAAGTATGAAACAATTTCTTGGCTGAAACCGGGGTTGTGCATGATTTAAATATTTTGTGTGATGAAGATAGAGCATAGCCAGATTATATGATTTTATAGGGATAGCTTTCTTTGGCCATGTTATTTTGAGAAGACATGATTGCTTTGTTAGTATGCTTGAAGTATTATTGTCTTTATGTCAATATTAAACTTTTGTCTTGAATCTTTCGGATCTGAACATTCATGCCACAATAAAGAAAATGACATGGATAAATATGTTAGGTAGCATTCCACATCAAAAATTCTGTTTTTATCATTTACCTACTCGAGGACGAGTATGAATTAAGCTTGAGGATGCTTGATACGTCTCCAACGTATCTATAATTTTTTATTGTTCCATGCTATTATATTAACTGTTTGGATGTTTAATGGGCACTTATATGCTATTTTATATTATTTTTTGGACTAACGTATTAACCGAGGGCCTAGTGCCAGTTTCTGTTTTTTTGCCTATTGCCGAGTTTTGCAGAAAAGGAATACCAAACAGAGTCCAAACGGAATGAAACCTTCACGATGATCTTTCTTGGACCGAAAGCAAACCAGAAGACTTGGAGATGAAGTCCGAGACGCAACGAGGAAGCCACGAGGTAGGAGGACGCGCCCAGGAGGGTAGGGCGCGCCCCCCCACCCTCGTGGGCCCCTCGTGGCTCCCCTGACCAAGTTCCTTCGCCTATATATACTCATATACCCTGAAAACATTCAGGAGAGCCACAAAACCACTTTTACCACCGCAACCTTCTGTACCCATGAGATCCCATCTAGGGGCCTTTTCTGCCGTCCTGCCGGAGGGGGATTCGATCATGGAGGGCTTCTACATCAACACCATTACCTCTCCAATGAAGCGTGAGTAGTTTACCACAGACCTTCGGTGATAGAGGCGGAGGTGTCCCGTCTTTCGATGAGATGATGGATTTTCGCTTTGGTGGAAGTCGACTTTGACGATCCGACTACGAACGTGCGAGGACGTCGCGCCTTAGCAATCGCTAAATCAACTCCCAGAGGTTATTGACCACGCCGGAGCACGATCAACCTGACCACGAGGGTCTGTTTCCTGCGAGCAAACGAAGAACAAGCAAGAAACTAAGATTGCAATCTGGATATTGCGAATATAAGATGAAAGCTTTATTGATCAAGGTGGGGTTCTGTGACGCCTTTGTCTGGTCGTTGAACACAAACGAAGTACGCGAAGTTGCAGCTATGGCGAACTTTTAATCTAAACAAAACCCAAAGTCTAAACGGTGCCCTAAGGGCTGTATATATGGAGGAAGAGAGGGGGAATTTCGTGGCCCTTGGTGGAGGGGTCCGAAATCAACCCTATCTCTTGTTTCCCCACACATACGGACTCTAAAAATAGCCTATACTTAGGTATTTCGAAATTACATGGGCCTGGCCCAATAAAAAGGTGACACAGCACCTATAATAGCCTCTGGACGAAATTTATGAAGTGACATCTTGTATATTTCGTCCAAGGCTTCATGCACTCGTTATGGAGGCTTCAAAGACCTGAAATCATCACTTGTAACTCTGTTCTTATTCCCCTTGCGCATGCCATCATCTCCATGCAAAACAAATGTATCCAATTTAGGCAGCATCATATTCTCATGAACATTAGAATCATTACCAAGAAACAAAAGTACCTGGTAATTTAGTTGGCGTACGCGAACTCTAGTAATTGATCCAGTATGTATAGCAGCAGGGGCTGTGGGTGTAACAATGGTATTGCTGTCCTCATCATCCTCCCCTTCTTGAAATGAAGTCATCCTCGACGGAAGCTCATCTTCCTCACCCAAATAAGGCTTCAAATCTGCAATGTTAAAAGTGGGACTAACCCCAAAATCTGCAGGCAGCTCAAGTTTATATGCATTATCATTTATTTTCTCTAACACCTTAAAGGGACCATCAGCCCGTGGCATGAGCTTTGATTTGCGCAAATCAGGAAATCTATCCTTACGCAAATGTAACCAAACAAGATCTCCAGGTGCAAACACAACATGTTTTCTACCCTTATCTCCAGCAAGTTTATATTTGGCATTCATACGCTCAATGTTTTCCTTAGTTAACTCATGCATTTTTAAAATCAATTCAGCACGTTGTTTAGCATCAAAATTAACCTTCTCCGAAGATGGAAGAGGCAACAAATCAATAGGTGCACGAGGTAGGAAACCATACACAACTTCAAAAGGGCACATCTTAGTAGTAGAATGCAATGAACGATTATAAACAAATTCAATATGAGGCAAGCATTCCTCCCACATTTTCTTATTACTCTTCAAAACAGCCCTAAGCATAGTAGACAATGTTCTATTGACTACTTCAGTTTGGCCATCAGTTTGGGGGTGACAAGTAGTACTAAAAAGCAGTTTAGTCCCCAACTTAGCGCATAAACATCTCCAAAAGTGGCTAAGAAATTTAGTATCACGATCTGAAACAATAGTATTTGGGACACCATGCAAGCGAATAATTTCACAAAAGAACAAATCAGCAACATTAACAGCATCATCGCTTTTATGACATGGTATAAAGTGTGCCATTTTCAAGAATCTATTCACGACAACAAATATGCTATCCCTCCCCTTCTTTGTTCGAGGTAAACCTAAAACAAAGTCCATAGATATATCCTCCCAAGGAACACTAGGTACAGGCAAAGGCATATATAAACCATGAGGATTGAGTCGTGACTTAGCTTTTTGACATGTAGTGCAGCAAGCAATAAAACGCTCAACATCCCGTCTCATCTTTGGCCAAAAGAAATGTGTAGCAAGTACGTCCTCCGTCTTCTTCATGCCAAAGTGTCCCATTAATCCTCCTCCATGCGCCTCCTGCAACAACAAAAGACTAACAGAGCTAGCTGGAATGCATAGCTTGTTAGCACGACACACAAATCCATCGTTAACGACAAACTTGTTCCACATTCTTCCTTCTTTACAATTCTGCATTACATCTTTAAAATCAGCATCATGCACATATTGATCTTTGATGGTCTCCAAACCAAATATTTTGAAGTCAAGTTGTGAAAGCATAGTATAGCGACGAGACAATACATCAGCAATAACATTTTCTTTTCCCTTCTTGTGTTTAATGACATAAGGGAAAGTCTCAATGAATTCAACCCATTTAGCATGTCTACGATTCAGTTTAGCTTGACTTTTAATATGTTTCAAAGATTCATGATCAGAATGTATAACAAATTCTTTGGGCCATAAATAATGTTGCCATGTTTCTAAAGTCCGAACAAGAGCATATAATTCTTTATCATAAGTAGAATAATTCAGACTAGGCCCACTCAATTTTTAAGAAAAGTATGCAACAGGTTTGCCATCTTGTAATAACACACCTCCTAATCCAATTCCACTAGCATCACATTCAAGCTCAAAAGTCTTATTAAAATCAGGAAGTTGGAGTAAAGGAGCATGTGTCAACTTATCTTTCAATACCGTGAAGGCTTCTTCCTGTGCGGTACCCCAAAGAAAAGGCACATCTTTCTTTGTAAGCTCATTGAGAGGTGCAGCAATGGTGCTAAAATCTCTCACAAAACGCCTATAGAATCCAGCGAGGCCAAGAAAACTCCTCACTTGTGTGACCGTTTTGGGCTGCGGCCAACTCTCAATAGCTTCAATCTTGGCTTTATCAACTTCAATTCCCTGTGGAGTAACAACATAGCCAAGAAAAGATACTCGGTCGGTGCAAAAGGTGCACTTCCCAAGGTTACCGAACAAACGTGCATCATGATGAGGACATCAATACAATTGTTACACCCACAGCCCCTGCTGCTATACATACTGGACCAATTACTAGAGCTCGTGCACGCCAACTAAATTACCAGGTACTTTCGTTTCTTGGTAATGATTCTAATGTTCATGAGAATATGATGCTGCCTAAATTGGATACATTTGTTTTGCTTACAAATGAAGGGCCTAGCTTGGAGAAGGATGAACATTGGAGCAAGAACAAGCATGGAGATGATGGCATGCGCAAGGGGAACAAGAACGGAGTTACAAGTGATGATTTCAGGACTTTGAAGCCACCATAATGGGTGCATGAAGCCTTGGACGAAATATACAAGATGCCACTTCATAAATTTCGTCCCGAGGCTATTTTAGGTGCTGCGTCACCTTATTATTGGGCCAGGCCCATGTAATTTCGAAATACATAAGTATAGGCTCTTTTTAGAGTCCGTATGTGTGGGGAAACAAGAGATAGGGTTGATTTCGGACCCCTCCACCAAGGGCCACGAAATTCCCCCCTCTTCCTCCATATATACAGCCCTTAGGGCATCGTTTAGACTTTGGGTTTTGTTTAGATTAAAAGTTCGCCATAGCTGCAACTTCGCGTACTTCGTTTGTGTTCAACGACCAGACAAAGGCGTCACAGAACCCCACCTTGATCAATAAAGCTTTCATCTTATATTCGCAATATCCAGATTGCAATCTTAGTTTCTTGCTTGTTCTTCGTTTGCTCGCAGGAAACAGACCCTCGTGGTCAGGTTGATCGTGCTCCGGCGTGGTCAATAACCTCTCGGAGTTGGTTTAGCGATTGCTAAGGCGCGACGTCCTCGCACGTTCGTAGTCGGATCGTCAAAGTCGACTTCCACCAAAGCGAAATCCACCATCTCATCGAAAGACGGGACACCTTTGCCTCTATCAAATATTTTGAAGTCAAGTTGTGAAAGCATAGTATAGCGACGAGACAATGCATCAGCAATAACATTTTCTTTTCCCTTCTTGTGTTTAATGACATAAGGGAAAGTCTCAATGAATTCAACCCATTTAGCATGTCTACGATTCAGTTTAGCTTGACTTTTAATATGTTTCAAAGATTCATGATCAGAATGTATAACAAATTCTTTGGGCCATAAATAATGTTGCCATGTTTCTAAAGTCCGAACAAGAGCATATAATTCTTTATCATAAGTAGAATAATTCAGACTAGGCCCACTCAATTTTTCAGAAAAGTATGCAACAGGTTTGCCATCTTGTAATAACACACCTCCTAATCCAATTCCACTAGCATCACATTCAAGCTCAAAAGTCTTATTAAAATCAGGAAGTTGGAGTAAAGGAGCATGTGTCAACTTATCTTTCAATACCGAGAAGGCTTCTTCCTGTGCGGTACCCCAAAGAAAAGGCACATCTTTCTTTGTAAGCTCATTGAGAGGTGCAGCAATGGTGCTGAAATCTCTCACAAAACGCCTATAGAATCCAGCGAGGCCAAGAAAACTCCTCACTTGTGTGACCGTTTTGGGATGCGGCCAACTCTCAATAGCTTCAATCTTTGCTTTATCAACTTCAATTCCCTATGGAGTAACAACATAGCCAAGAAAAGATACTCGGTCGGTGCAAAAGGTGCACTTCCCAAGGTTACCAAACAAACGTGCATCACGTAGAGCAATAAAAACAGCACGTAAATGTTCCAAATGTTCTTTCAAAGATCTGCTATAAATCAGTATATCATCAAAATAGACTACCACAAATCGTCCAATGAAAGCACGTAAAACTTCGTTCATTAGTATCATGAAAGTACTAGGCGCATTAGTTAACCCAAAAGGCATGACTAACCACTCATATAATCCAAACTTAGTTTTAAATGTTGTTTTCCATTCATCCCCCAATTTCATACGAATTTGATGGTATCCACTACGCAAATCAACTTTGGAGAATATTGTAGAGCCACTCAAGTCATCAAGCATATCATCTAGCCTAGGAATAGGATGATGATAACGAATAGTAATATTATTAATGCCTCTACAATCAACACACATACGCAATGTACCATCCTTTTTCGGCACTAGAATAATATGAACAGCACAAGGACTAAGGGATTCGCGTATATAACCTTTGTCGAGAAGCTCTTGTACTTGACGCATAATCTCCTTCGTCTACTCTGGATTGCTACGGTATGGCGCACGGTTTGGCAGTGAAGCACCGGGAATTAAGTCGATCTGATGCTCAATCCCTCGAATAGGTGGTAATCCCGGTGGCACGTCTTGTGGAAAGACGTCAGCGAACTCCTGCAAAATGTTAGTGATAGCAGGAGGCAAAGAGGAAGGCACGTCCTCGAATGAAAATAATGCCTCTTTGCACACAAAAGCATAGCAAACAGATTTGCTGAAAATTAGCTCATCAATATCAGATTTGGTGGCAAATAAACATGCACTTTTCAATTTAATTTTAGAAGCAACACTATATGGTTTATTATTAGGCTTCATTTGTTGCTCAAATTCTTTTGCCACAATCTGATTTTCACTCTTATTCTTCTCTTTTTTTGCTTTATTAGCTCTATTAATATCATCTTTCAAAATAGAATCAGGAGTCATAGGAAGCAAAGTAATATTTTTATCCTTATGAACAAGAGTATACTGATTGTTTCTACCATGGTTTACATAATTTTTATCAAATTGCCATGGTCTACCAAGTAATAAGGAACATGCTTGCATAGGTACCACATCACAATCAACATAATCAGCATATGTAGAGATACTAAAATGCACACGAACAGTACGTGTTACCTTAACCTTGCCGCTGTTGTTGAACCATTGGATGTAGTAAGGATGTGGATGTGGTCTTGTGGTGAGAGAAAGCTTCTCCACCATCTCCATGCTAGCCAAGTTGTTGCAGCTCCCTCCATCTATGATGACGCGCACAGAACGTTCTTTCACAACTCCCTTGGTATGGAACAAATTGTGCCTCTGATTTTGCTCAGCTTGTGTGACCTGCACACTCAAAACACGTTGAGCAACTAAACATTCATACCTGTCAGCGTCTTCAGGAGCCATGTATTGCGTCTCATGATCAGAATCATCTCCACCATGTTCTTCACGTGTAATAAGAGCCAAAGTCTCCTCATCATAGTCACTAGCGGACTCATATCCACCATCCGCGGTAGCAATCATCACACGCGGAGATTTGCATTCTCTCGCATAATGACCTCCTCCCTTACAACGACGACAAATAATATCACTTGTGTGCCCTGTTGATGCCATGGAAGAAGAAGAACTTTGTGCAGGCCCAGCAGGTGCGCTCTTGGCAGATAATGGTGGTTGTGCCTGTTTTCTTGTATCACGACTGGAGGAGGCACGTGATTGAGGTGCTGGTGCAGTTGAAGTAGAAGATGCACGCGGTGTCCATGATGAAGGTCGGCCTGCAGAAAAGTTAGTTCGCGCCAATGCTTGTCGATCCTGCACTTCACGTTCAGCTTTACAAGCAAGATGGAATAAACGAGTGATATTAGTATACTCCTTATAGTCTAGAATGGTCTGAATCTCTCTATTTAATCCACCCAGAAAACGTGCAAGCATAGCTTCATTCTCCTCAACAATACCACATCTAATCATGCCAGTTTGTAATTCCTGATAATATTCTTCTACAGAATTTTTTCCTTGACTTAAGCGCTGTAATTTTTGAAGCAATTCACGTTGATAATATGGTGGAACCCAACGAGTACGCATAGCAGTTTTCAAAGCAGCCCAAGTAGTTGGAATAGGATATAATCTACAATGTTCAGACCACCATACACATGCAAAACTAGTGAAAGCACAAACAGCAGCAGCAACTCGTCTTTCCTCAGGATATTGTAAACATGTAAATCGTTGTTCAGTTTCTAACTCCCAAGTAAGATATATATCAGGAACATATCTACCCTCAAATGGTGGAATATTCAATTTCAGTTTAGGAATATGGACATCATCTCGTACCTGAGGTGGTGGTGCAGGCCTACCATTACGAATATATACCTGAGGTCGACCTGCTGGTGGTGGTGAAGGTGGCTGCACGTAGTGCTGATTTTGATCAACCTCATCCTCATAATCTCCCACATAATCATCCTCCTCCGCATCAGCAGCAGGAGCCACAGAAGTATCAACAGCAGCACCAACAGTTTGGCCAAACGCAAGAGGAACACGGCTCGCTCGGCGAAGGTCTGTTTCGCGATGTGGAGGTAGTCGTTGTTGTTGTTGTTGTTGGAGAGGTGCGTTAGGTGCAGCGGGTGGTGGTGGTGGAAGACACGCGAGCAATTCATTAAACTTGTTATCGAGCTTTGTTTCGAACGTCTTCTCCATGCCATCTATCTTCTCCATGGCCTCTTCAAATCTGTTTAGCACATCTTGCACCTGTCCACTCATCATTTGCTGAAATTTATCATGCAAATCCTTATTCGTCATGTTCTCCCAGTCAGTCTCGTCGGCTTGTGATCCTGGCATGGTTAGCAGCAATAGAAACACACAAGAATATGATCCTACAGACTACTAACAAGAGGTGGTGGTGGGTGTCACAAATCCGTCAAGCAAAACTCAAATTCTTACCAGTTCTTACCCAGTAGCAGGCGGTGATCGGCAACCGTTGTAGTCAAAACTCTCAAAGCTTGGATAGAGCGATTACCAGGGAGAGTCAAACGCACGACGTAGATGTATGTGGAGCTGGGAAGGCTTATAATATGGTAGCAAAAAGGGTCAGCAATAATCAATTCAGAGATGCAAAGTTGAATAAACGCTCAACGACGGTACTGTGCTGGTCCTAGGCTAGACCGTGCTAGAGACGCGAGCCTAGAACACTAACAAAATTACGGCGCTGCACGTAAACAAGAAAAAAGCACACTCTGGAATTTTTTTTTCGCTCTTTTTTTTGCGCTCCTTTTTTTTTGCGCAGCTTTTTTTTTTGCGAAAAATCACTGTAATGGCGAGTGTCTCAAAACTCTTCCTAGGTCAAACTGACAGGATGGGCACGAAATTTTTTTCGACCAATTTTTTTTTTGTTTTTTCGACTGCCCGGACCCAAAAACTGGAAACGGGTCAAAAAAAACTTCCTATAATGGCACCTGTCTCAAAACACTCAGAAACACCTAAAAATAGGATAGCCAGAAATTTTTTCGAAAAATGCGTTTTCGAAAAATTTTGGACCTAAACGGAGGGTGGTTTCCGGACTTTTTTTTTCCGAAACCTACTCCGGCAAGGAAACACGAATCGGAATCTAGATGGATCTCGAAAACAAACCTAATATGACAAGAACTCGGATTGGTGGTGGATATATGGTGGTAGATGGCAGCGGTGGTAGTATATGACAGCGGTGGTGGTATATGGATACTGATTCGAAGCGGTGGCGGATAAGCGGTGGTGGTAGATGGCAGAGGCGATGATGATGGTGCGGCGGTGGCGTGACAACTTATGACCAGAACTGATGAGGACATGACTACCTTGGATATGACCAAAAATATTGCATATATGCATATTTGTCAGGTGATTTCTAGTGCAAACTATTCAATAATCTATTTATGTTATCCAGAACAAAAATACTTCACACACTTTTGTGTTTTGTCTAATTGCAGGTGTATGGGACATTTGTACAATCCACATATGAAGATAAGGAAGAAAGAGATGTTTATTTGCTGTACACCCTCGCCTCTATCAAGTGGTATCAGTTTTCAGGTTGCTCGGTGAGAATTTCCAGTTTTCCTAGATTAGATTTATTTTCTTACCTATTGTCCAAGAAAAAGCCACAAAAAAGAGTTAGATCTATTCATCCTTTGTCCAAGCCAATCTGAGCCTTTGCAATTTTCTTTTCATTGCTTGCATAGTTGAATTATCGGTTGCATCGTCGTGTCGAGTTGCTGGTCTTAGTGTCTAGTTCGTTTAGAGTTTTGAGTTCTGTTCACATTAGTCACGCCACCGCTGCATCATTATCTCTTCCGCTGTTCACCACCCATCCATCAACTTCCACCACGTGCTACCCATCATTCATTGTCATAATAATAGTTGAGATCGTTCACATCTTCACTTGATCCAATCTGCATCTTATCTAGTTTGTTTTGGAAAGAGGGAGAAGAAAAAGAAAAAAAAAAGTGTGAGAAAAAAAAAGAGAGAAGAAAAAAAATTGGATCTATCTAGAATCAATCTCATACCTGAATTCGGATTGGAATCTGTTTTGCGCACTGTTCAGTAAAACAGGTGTATCTTCCTCATACGAAGTCCGTTTTGGCTCCGTGAGTACTCAAATTTAAGATAGCGACGAGCCGCATCTAAATAGTTGCAGAAGCTAGTTCAATATTTGACACCTCAAAATCGGCTTCTAAATAGGTCTTTTTGCCCTCCGAAGTTCGTGAACACAGCTTGTTCCAATTTTTCAGGCCAGTTTTAGAATGATTTGACTCCTCATATTAACTCGGAATTGAGTGATTCTTTTTGCATTGGAAAGCTTGAGTTAGTAGCATTCTTTGAAAGAATTTATCAGAAAATTGTCTCAAACTTTTCAAGAGGAAAGTTGGAGAGAGAGTTGTTGTATATCCTGCTTGGCAGTTGTTTTTCATCATTATCTTCACTGCGTTGTGATCTTCACTTATATCTTGCTGTGAAGAGCTACTTAGTATCCTTCATTAATGCTAGTTGTGCTACGCCGTGACCTTATTAGTGTTCTAGGCTCGCGTCTCTAGTCCGGTCTAGCCTACGACCAGCAGAGTACCGTCGTTGAGCGTTTATTCAACATTGCATCTTTGAATTGATTATTGCTAATCTTTTGCTACCATATATAGCCAACCCAGCTCCACATATTTCTACACCGTGTATACGTACGCTCCCCTGGCAATCGCTTTACTCAATATTCGGAGTTACTTGACACCGCTGGTTGCCGATCACCGCCTGCTGCATGGTAAGAACTTGTAAGACATTGATATTTGCTTTACTGTGAGCGTTTTACCACCACATCCTAGTAGTTATAGGAACATTATTTTTGGGTTTTGTTTCTTGTTCTACTAATCATGACAGGATCCAGAGTCAATTCATGGGCTTTGTCGATCGCGGGAGACGTGCCACCACCTTTGCAAATACCACAACCGTCACGAGAGGTGCACAAACATCCAAATGCACATGATCAGGTTAATGTATCTATACCACCATTTAATGGCCATTTTAAACCTGCTTTATATATTGAATGGGAGTTCGACATAAAAAATATATTTGCTTCCCATAATTTCAATGAACATACAAAGGTTAAGGTTGCGGTTGGTTCTTTCACCGGTTATGCTTTGGTTTGGTGGAGTGAATATTGTCGGTTACACCCTGATTATATACCTACTACTTGGGATGATTTGAAACTTGCCATGTGACATACTTTCGTCCCTACTTATTATACTCGTGACATGATTAAGAAGTTGCAACACTTAAAACAAGGTAGTGAAACTGTAACAAAATATTATGATGATTTACAAACTACCTTGTTGCATTCCTCTTTAGAAGAAAGTGAAGATGATTTTATGGATAGATTTTGGGGAGGATTAAACCGTGATATTCAAGAGATACTAATTCATGAAGAGTGTTATCCTATGGACCATTTGTTTCATCTTGCTTGCAAAGCTGAACAGGAAATAAAACGACGTGTTGGCCACGAGGAGAACAAGCGCACGGTGCACATTCCAAGAGTTGATATGATTGTTCCTTCAATTACTAGGCATACTATGACAACCACATCCGTTGTTGTCGGGACTACATCACCTCCACCATGTGACACATCGCCCCCGAGAGTGGCTACATCATCTGAGTTGATCATAAGAGGTAATGACAAAGGTACTGATCTTCCATCTCTACATGAGAATGATGAATGCCTTGTCAATTTGAATGCACCATCTGATGAGCTACCCACTACTTTGATCACACCACCTATTTTAGAGGACTACGTTGATAATTTGACTTTGCCATGTGATCAAACAACTGAAATACCAACAATTTTGAGTGCACCCATTGAATTAACTATTGATGCAAAAGAACCAATGTTTAATCATTTTGATATGACCTCTAATCTTGGTGATGATTCTGTGTTAAATGACTTATTGCATGTTTGCTTATTTAAGCATGTTGTAGCATGTAAATTTGATGCAAGTAAGGTTTATTCACCAGTGTTGGGATGGTTTAATGGTGAACATTGTCAATCTTTTGAAATGAATAAGAGCTTCACTTATATGTGCAAACTGAGTTGCAATATTTTCATGCCTTCTACTTCTTGTGCTAATTTTTTGGCTTTAGATTTTATGAACTATGCAAGTTACTCATCTATTCATGTGTCATATATGCAAAAATCAAGGGAAGTAAAAATGGATGACATATACATATACAACATGTACACCTTGTCTCTTTTGTTAGCCACATTTCAGATTAAGCAACGCCGAGGACGGCTTTATTTTCAAGAAGGGGAGGATGATGAGGACATGATTACCTTGGATATGACCAAAAATATTGCATATATGCATATTTGTCAGGTGATTTCTAGTGCAAACTATTCAATAATCTATTTATGTTATCCAGAACAAAAATACTTCACACACTTTTGTGTTTTGTCTAATTGCAGGTGTATGGGACATTTGTACAATCCACATATGAAGATAAGGAAGAAAGAGATGTTTATTTCCTGTCCAAAAAGTTCTCTCACGTCACTTTTGACCCAAGAGAAGATAGAGTCCAAGTCTCTCACGTTCTGGATTCAGATTCGGACTGCACAGACATACCTGACTCAAAACGCACACAAGTTTTTCATACGGACTCCGAATTGGGTGATTCTTTTTTTGTTGGAAACTAGATTTCGTGCACTTTCCAACCCAATTGGAATCACCTTCAAATTCGTCCGGAGCGTTGAGTTGTGGACGAAACAATCTGATGCTGCAGCAGAATCCGAGTCAAACTACAAGTCCAAAGGTGTTACATCACCTCCACTTGGGCCCATGAGCCTTGTACGACCTAGGGTTAGTTTTAGGCTGCCTTGGGACGTCCTCCCACCTCCTTGGCCGCCACCCCTTGCTCCTATATAAGTAGATCCATCTAGTAGCTTTTTCTTTGGGATTTGTTTAGTTAAAAGTTAGCCATTGCAACTTCGTGTACTTCGTTTGTGTCCAACGACCAGACCAAGACCGCTTACGGATCCCCACCTTTATCAATACTTCATATATATTCGCAATATTCAGATTGCTTTTATCATATTCTTGCTCGTTCTTCGATTGCTTGCAGGAATAGACCTTCGTGGTCAGGTTGATCGTGCTCCGGCGTGGTTAATAACCTCAGGAGATTGGTTTAGCGATTGCTAAGGCGGAACATCGTGCACGTTTGTAGTCGGATCGTCAAAGTCGTCTCCACCAAATCGGTAGTATCATCTCATCGAAAGATCGAGACACCCCGCCTCTATCAAGTGGTATCAGTTTTCAGGTTGCTCGGTGAGAATTTCCAGTTTTTCCTAGATTAGATTTATTTTCTTACCTATTGTCCAAGAAAAAGCCACAAAACAAAAGTTAGATCTATTCATCCTTTGTCCTAGCCAGACTGAGCCTTTGCAATTTTCTTTTCATTGTTTGCATTATTGAATTATCGGTTGCATCGCCGTGTCGAGTTGCTGGTCTTAGTGTCTAGTTCCTTTAGAGTTTCGAGTTCTGTTCACATTAGTTACGCAGCCGCTGCATCATTATCCCATCCGCTATCCACCATCCCATCCACCAATTTCCACCATGTGCTACGCACTGTTTATTGTCATAATCATAGTTGAGGTCACTCACATCTTCGCCTGATCGAATATGCATCTTATCTAGTTTGTCTTGGAAAGAGGGAGAAAAAGAAGATAAAGAAAAAAAAAGAGAAAAAAGGAAAGAAAAAAAAGAAAAAGAGGGAGAAGAAAAAGAAAAAAAAGGCGTGAGAAAAAAAAGAGAGAAGAAAAAAAAATTGGATCTATCTAGAATCAATCTCGTACCTGAATTCGGATTGGAATCTGTTTTGCGCACTGTTCAGTAAAACAGGTGTATCTTCCTCATACGAAGTCAGTTTTGGCTCCGTGAGTATTCAAATTGAAGATAGCAACGAGCCGGATCTAAATAGTTGCAGAAGCTATTTCAATATTTGACACCTCAAAATCGGCTTCTAAATAGGTCTTTTTGCCCTCCGAAGTTCGTGAACACAACTTGTTCCAATTTTTCAGGCCAGTTTTAGAATTCTTTGACTCCTCATATCAACTCGGAATTGAGTGATTCTTTTTGCATTGGAAAGATTGAGTTAGTAGCATTCTTTGAAAGAATTTATCAGAAAATTGTCTCAAACTTTTCAAGAGGAAAGTTGGAGAGAGAGTTGTTGTATATCCTGCTTGGCAGTTGTTTTTCATCATTATCTTCACTGCCGTTGTGATCTTCACTTATATCTTGCTGTCAAGAGCTACTTAGTATCCTTCATTGATGCTAGTTGTGCTACGCCGTGACCTCATTAGTGTTCTAGGCTCGCGTCTCTAGTCCGGTCTAGCCTAGGACCAGCACAGTACCGTCGTTGAGCGTTTATTCAACATTGCATCTTTGAATTGATTATTGCTAATCTTTTGCTACCATATATAGCCAACCCAGTTCCACATATTTCTACACCGTGTATACGTACGCTCCCCTGGCAATCGCTTTACTCAATATTCGGAGTTACTTGACACCGCTGGTTGCCGATCACCGCCTGTTGCATGGTAAGAACTTGTAAGACATTGATATTTGCTTTACTGTGAGCGTTTTACCACCACATCCTAGTAGTTATAGGAACATTATTTTTGGGTTTTGTTTCTTGTTCTACTAATCATGACAGGATCCAGAGTCAATTCATGGGCTTTGTCGATCGCGGGAGACGTGCCACCACCTTTGCAAATACCACAACCGTCACGAGAAGTGCACAAACATCCAAATGCACATGATCAGGTTAATGTATCTATACCACCATTTAATGGCCGTTTTAAACCTGCTTTATATATTGAATGGGAGTTCGACATAAAAAATATATTTGCTTCCCATAATTTCGATGAACATAAAAAGGTTAAGATTGCGGTTGGTTCTTTCACTGGTTATGCTTTGGTTTGGTGGAGTGAATATTGTCGGTTACACCCTGATTATATACCTACTACTTGGGATGATTTGAAACTTGCCATGCGACATACTTTCGTCCCTGCTTATTATACTCGTGACATGATTAAGAAGTTGCAACACTTAAAACAAGGTAGTGAAACTGTAACAAAATATTATGATGATTTACAAACTACCTTGTTGCATTCCTCTTTAGAAGAAAGTGAAGATGATTTTATGGATAGATTTTGAGGAGGATTAAACCGTGATATTCAAGAGATACTAATTCATGAAGAGTGTTATCCTATGGACCATTTGTTTCATCTTGCTTGCAAAGCTGAACAGGAAATAAAACGACGTGTTGGCCACGAGGAGAACAAGCGCACGGTGCACATTCCAAGAGTTGATATGATTGTTCCTTCAACTACTAGGCATACTATGACAACCACATCCGTTGTTGTCAGGACTACATCACCTCCACCATGTGACACATCGCCCCCGAGAGTGGCTACATCATCTGAGTTGATCATAAGAGGTAATGAGAAAGGTACTGATCTTCCATCTCTACATGAGAATGATGAATGCCTTGTCAATTTGAATGCACCATCTGATGAGCTACCCACTACTTTGATCACACCACCTATTTTAGAGGACTACGTTGATAATTTGACTTTGCCATGTGATCAAACAACTGAAATACCAACAATTTTGAGTGCACCCATTGAATTAACTATTGATGCAAAAGAACCAATGTTTAATCATTTTGATATGACCTCTAATCTTGGTGATGATTCTGTGTTAAATGACTTATTGCATGTTTGCTTATTTAAGCATGTTGTAGCATGTAAATTTGATGCAAGTAAGGTTTATTCACCAATGTTGGGATGGTTTAATGATGAACATTGTCAATCTTTTGAAATGAATAAGTGCTTCACTTATATGTGCAAACTGAGTTGCAATATTTTTATGCCTTCTACTTGTGCTAATTTTTTGGCTTTAGATTTTATGAACTATGCAAGTTACTCATCTATTCATGTGTTATATATGCAAAAATCAAGGGAAGTAAAAATGGATGACATATACATATACAACATGTACACCTTGTCTCTTTTGTTAGCCAAATTTCAGATTAAGCAACGCCGAGGACGGCTTTATTTTCAAGAAGGGGAGGATGATGAGGACATGACTACCTTGGATATGACCAAAAATATTGCATATATGCATATTTGTCAGGTGATTTCTAGTGCAAACTATTCAATAATCTATTTATGTTATCCAGAACAAAAATACTTCACACACTTTTGTGTTTTGTCTAATTGCAGGTGTATGGGACATTTGTACAATCCACATATGAAGATAAGGAAGAAAGAGATGTTTATTTGCTGTTCAAAAAGTTCTCTCACGTCACTTTTGGCCCAAGAGAAGATAGAGTCCAAGTCTCTCACGTTCTGGATTCAGATTTGGACTGCACAGACATACCTGACTCAAAACGCACACAAGTTTTTCATACGGACTCCGAATTGGGTGATTCTTTTTTTGTTGGAAACTAGATTTCGTGCACTTTCTAACCCAATTGGAATCACCTTCAAATTCGTCCGGAGCGTTGAGTTGTGGACGAAACAATCTGATGCTGCAGCAGAATCCGAGTCAAACTACAAGTCCAAAGGTGTTACATCACCTCCACTTGGGCCCATTGGCCTTGTACGACCTAGATTTAGTTTTAGGCTGCCTTGGGACGTCCTCCCACCTCCTTGGCCGCCACCCCTTGCTCCTATATAAGTAGATCCATCTAGTAGCTTTTTCCTTGGGATTTGTTTAGTTAAAAGTTAGCCATTGCAACTTCGTGTACTTCGTTTGTGTCCAACGACCAGACCAAGACCGCTTACGGATCCCCACCATTATCAATACCTCATATATATTTGCAATATTCAGATTGCTTTATCATATTCTTGCTCGTTCTTCGATTGCTTGCAGGAATAGACCTTCGTGGTCAGGCTGACCGTGCTTCCGGCATCGTCAGTAACCTCAGGAGATTGGTTTAGCGATTGCTAAGGCGCAATGTCGTGCACGTTTGTAGTCGGATCGTCAAAGTCGTCTCCACCAAATCGATAGTTATCATCTCATCGAAAGATCGGGACACCCTCGCCTCTATCAAGAACTCGAAACTCTAAAAGACTAGACTCTAAGACCAGCAACTAGACACGACGATGCAACCGCAAATTCAACAAAGCAAAACCCTAAAAAGATTATGCAAAGGCTCAGATTGGTTCGGATATGATGAACTAACCCTAATTTTTTTTGTGGCTTTTTCGTGGACTGTAGGTATGAAGAACAGACTCGATCTAAACTACGAAAAACTGTAAAATCTCACCGAGCAACCTGGAAATCTGATACCACTTGATAGAGGCAAATGTGTCCCGTCTTTCAATGAGATGATGGATTTTCGCTTTGGTGGAAGTCGACTTTGACGATCCGACTACGAACGTGCGAGGACGTCGCGCCTTAGCAATCGCTAAACCAACTCTGAGAGGTTATTGACCAAGCCGGAGCACGATCAACCTGACCACGAGGGTCTGTTTCCTGCGAGCAAACGAAGAACAAGCAAGAAACTAAGATTGCAATCTGGATATTGCGAATATAAGATGAAAGCTTTATTGATCAAGGTGGGGTTCTGTGACGCCTTTGTCTGGTCGTTGAACACAAACGAAGTACGCGAAGTTGCAGCTATGGCGAACTTTTAATCTAAACAAAACCCAAAGTCTAAACGGTGCCCTAAGGGCTGTATATATGGAGGAAGAGAGGGGGAATTTCGTGGCCCTTGGTGGAGGGGTGCGAAATCAACCCTATCTCTTGTTTCCCCACACATACGGACTCTAAAAATAGCCTATACTTAGGTATTTTGAAATTACATGGGCCTGGCCCAATAAAAAGGTGACGCAGCACCTATAATAGCCTCTGGACGAAATTTATGAAGTGACATCTTGTATATTTCGTCCAAGGCTTCATGCACTCGTTATGGAGGCTTCAAAGACCTGAAATCATCACTTGTAACTCTGTTCTTGTTCCCCTTGCGCATGCCATCATCTCCATGCTTGTTCTTGCTCCAATGTTCATCCTTCTCCAAGCTAGGCCCTTCATTTGTAATCAAAACAAATGTATCCAATTTAGGCAGCATCATATTCTCATGAACATTAGAATCATTACCAAGAAACGAAAGTACCTGGTAATTTAGTTGGCGTGCGCGAGCTCTAGTAATTGGTCCAGTATGTATAGCAGAAGGGGCTATGGGTGTAACAATGGTATTGATGTCCTCATCATTCGGGTCCATAGTTATTAGCTAGATGGCTTCTTCTCTCTCTTTGATTCTCAATACCATGTTCTCCTTGATGTTCTTGGAGATCTATTCGATGCAATACTCTTTTACGGTGTGTTTGCCGAGATCCGATGAATTGTGGATTTATGACCAAGATTATCTATGAATATTATTTGGTTCTTCTTTGAATTCTTATATGCATGATTTGATATCTTTGCAAGTCTCTTCGAGTTATCGGTTTAGTTTGGCCTACTAGATTGATCTTTCTTGCAATGGAGAAGTGCTTAGCTTTGGGTTCAATCTTGCGGTGCCCTTTCCCAGTGACAGTAGGGGCAGCAAGGCACGTATTGTATTGTTGCCATCGAGGATAACAAGATGGGATTTTCATCATATTGCTTGAGTTAATTCCTCTACATCATGTCATCTTGCTTAATGCGTTACTCTGTTCTTTATGAACTTAATACTCTAGATGCATGCTGGATAGCGGTTGATATGTGAAGTAATAGTAGTAGATGCAGGCAGGAGTCGGTCTACTTGACACGGACGTGATACCTGTGTTCATGATCATTGCCTTAGATGTCGTCATAACTATGCGCTTTTCTATCAATTGCTCGATAGTAATTTGTTCACCCACTGTAATACTTGTTATCTCGAGAGAAGCCACTAGTGAAACCTATGGCCCCCAAGTCTCTTTTCTATATTATTGAATCTCGCTTACATCTTTCTAGTTTTCGATCTACTATTTTGCAATCTTTACTTTCCATTCTATAAACCAAAAATACCAAAAATATTTACTTTACCGTTTATCTATCTCTATTAGATCTCACTTTTGCAAGTGACCGTGAAGGGATTGACAACCCCTTTATCGCGTTGGGTGCAAGTTGTTGATTGTTTGTGCAGGTATTCGGTGACTTGTGCGTTGTCTCCTACTGGATTGATACCTTGGTTCTCAAAACTGAGGGAAATACTTACGCTACTTTGTTGCATCACCCTTTCCTCTTCAAGGGAAAACCAACGCAAGCTCAAGAGGTAGCAGCCTCGCAACTCAAAAATACCTCGCAAAGGGCTACAAAGCCAAAAATATGCAATATGGACCCCAGGGTGAGGTTGTGAAGCTGGATCCCATAGAACTCCAACAAACCCCATAAAAAGGGACGGATGGGAAAGCCCAAACCTCTTAGAAGGAAGGGCATGAGACATACCCTCTCCTCCTTTCTCGGAGCGGGGGAGTTCTTGGCGAGGGCGCGACCATCGACGAAGATGAGACCGACGCGAATGGGGACCAAATCTGCTGGAGGGAGGAAGCACTTCGTCTGCAAGTGCCTCAGCTGAAGGTGTGAAACTGAACAGCTCGACCAATCGCCTGGAAGTGGGCCGTGCTAGCGCGAGGATGATCCTGGGAGGTCGACCATAGCGTCGAGGAATTTCTTCGGTTTCGTTCTTTGAGAAAGGGGGAAGGTAAGCTATCCCCCGCACCTTTGGATCTATAAATAAGCGTCTCACCGTGAAGCTGGAAGGACGGGCTCATGGAAGGATGGCATTGGGCCACACGCCTTCTGAAAAGGTGCACGAAGCCCTTGCCCCAAGGAATGACATTAAACTCTGATGGCCCCACCTCGATCTCGAGATATCTTCGGATCCCAGAATCTTGAAATTGTCCGGGCCCGAGCACATTAATTCGGACTCCGGATAGTGTTCGGCGAGATTGATACGACTCCAAACTGAATAAAGGAATGGAAGAACTCGTCTCGCAAGCCGATGATATGAAGATTTTAGAGGACTATCCCTGGCATTGGAGGCTAGTTCGGGGGCTACTAAGGTAGTTATGGACTAAGGGGTCCTCAGGGCGTCGACCCATTGAATATGGGCCGGACTGGAGAAGTCGTATAGTGACGGGAGATCTATGAAGCCGTGGTGTGCCCTCCAAGTCAAGGATAGGCAGGACCTCTTTATCCCTTATTGTAATTTATCTCCGGTAACCCTAACCCTACATGTGTCTATATAAACCGAGGGTTGTAGTCTTTAGGGGTAGAGCTATATTCAGCACCTCATCACCTTAGGGTTTAGGTCATGCTGATCTTGAGGTAGATCTACTCTGTAAATCATACTATACATCCAATACAATAGGGCAAGATGTAGGGTATTACCTCTTCGAGAGGGCCTGAACCTGGGTAAACACCGTGTTCATCGTCCCTTGTTACCCATCGATCCTAGATCCACAGCTCGGGACCCCCTACCCCGAGGTCTGCCGATTTTGACACCGACACCCGGCCTCCCTGGGCGCCGACCTCTGAGCGGTCCGGGTGCCCGGACCCCTTTTTCCCGGGTGCCCGAACCCCTCCGGGTGTGCCTGCGAGCACTATGGGCATTTGACCCTTTGTACCCCCATTTCCTCCCATTTCGTCCCTAGCCTATAAGTACTCTTCTCCTAGCTCATTTTTATGGTCAGCAAAGTATTGGATAGACATTGAGAGAGCTTTGCTCATCTCCTCCTCCTCTTGGAGATCAAGACCCTATAGGGAAGAATCCTTGTGGGTTACCAATACCTCCTCTTGGAGAAGATCATCACCAAGCCCCACCTCTTTTGGAGTGGGAAGAACTTTACCCTAGTGCTATTTTCCTTGAACTGTTCTTGTATGCTTGTGGATCTCATGTGTGATACTCTAGGATGTGTGATTGGGTTTGTTTGAGTGGTTTTCCCTTGTGTGCTTGTGAGTTCATCTCTTTTCCTCCATCCAAGTG
Organism: Triticum dicoccoides; assembly: GCF_002162155.2. Lineage (NCBI taxonomy): Eukaryota > Viridiplantae > Streptophyta > Magnoliopsida > Poales > Poaceae > Triticum > Triticum dicoccoides. The sequence goes on along the minus strand of NC_041387.1, from coordinate 280,070,502 downwards.
TAAAAAGATCCCTCTTAGGGTTACACCGTATAACAGACCTTGTCTCTTCTGCACCTAATCTCTTGGGAAATATGGTGCGAACGAAATAGACAGCTGTTGACAATAAAGAGATGGATACTGGTATGCTGCTGAGGAGAATTAAGGATGAAATTAGAATCTGAAACACGGTAGGAGCAGGGACCCCCTTCGACCCAGGCTGATTTGTTGCCTTGTTTTTTCCTCCTTTAGCACCCTTTTTTAGGTGCTTTGCTAGTTTTTTTGGCACCCCTCTGTACTGTTTTCACTCCTTACTTTTTTAAACATAATATAAACGCAAACGCTCATACATACACGCATATACTCATTCCTATGAGCTCACACACGCACACCCTACATCTTTGAGGACCTTATAGAGACTGAGCCGGCATACCATCTTGAGATTTACGAAGTCACTGTAGGCGCCTCGTCCTCGACGAGAACGTCACCTCCCAGTGAAAGTGCATCGCCGGAAACCCTGAAATAAATTTAGAAATAGTGCGAGCACCAGGATTTAAACCCTGATAGGCTAGAAATACCATTGTCCCTCTAATCATCCAACAATAGGTTGGTTCGTGTTTTCACTCCTTACTGATCAATGAATTTGGTACAACTCCTACCAACATTAAAAAATAAATAAATCATACCGTGCCACGCTTGGGTTCATCCTCCGGACAGAGACCAGACCCGATCTCTTTCCTCTCGTCATAAATTCTCTCCCCTTTCCCGGATCACACAACCTCTCTCCGAGTCTCCTCTCTTTTCCAGCTTTTCCCTCCCCCCACCAAACTTCCACCCCTTCCTCGAGACCTCCGGCCACCCACCCGCCAAGGCCTCCCTCCGCTCCGCGCTGTCCCCGCTGGACCACCGCAGCACTCCCCTGTCCGATCGGGAACGAGGAGAGTGTGCCACAGGAGAGCGCGATCCGTCCGTCCGGCCCCAAGACGAGCGCCATGGCAGACGCCGGCTCTCATATCGCCGCCGTCGTCGCCACCTCCATCTGCGCCCACTGGTTGGTTACCCTGTTCCCGTTCCGCGCCGCTACTCTTCGGCTCTTCCTTGGTGGTGTGCGTGCGTGCGTGCGCCGGTGCCAGGGCGATTACATATCGTGCGTTCTCTTCGTTTTGGATCTGAGCTAAGGAAGACCCGGTTTGATTGGTCCTGAAAGACCGAGGTTGTGTATTGGATTAATTACTCGAGCGTGCCACACGCCCACACGATTAAACGGACATTCTTGGACTAACTAGGTGATCTCCGTGTTTGCTAGTTATAAGCCGGCTGGATAGGTGACCGTCGGTACTCCTGAGAATGTGTTCATTGTGCAGCTTATTGAAAAAGGTCACACTAGCAACCGATGTAGCATCTTGCATGATGTTCTAGACCATCTTGTCCCGCCAATGCCTGGGCATACTTGCTAATATTAACTTCCATGAGAAACCATCAAACTGAGTGGAGGGGAAAGTACTCTGATGCTTGGTTTCTCTACTTACTTAACGGAGGTTCCTGATGGAGTAGGTTTGAACAACTATTGTTTCAAAGCAATCCATTGTTAGTTGGAGAAAAAAATATTAAACGGATTAGATTACAATTCGTGATCATAGGTGCCAGGACATTGATAATACATTTCTTTATATTAATTATGCATTATTTGCTTTTGGCATCATATTCTAATCACAAGTATAAAGGATGAACCTAGTATTAGTTGGTAGAGCTATGGGATCAGTACCTTATCGATCTGGAATGCTTCTAACTACCACTGTCAGTTTTGTGTCAAAAAAAAAAAAACCCTCTCAATCAAGCTCTTCACAGTCTATGACTTCTATTGTTGTAGTTTGATTGATATCTGCCAGGACCCTAGCGGTATTTCTCAGAAGATTTCGACATTGAGAACTAGTCAGTTAAGTTTGAATCATGATCCGCTGGCACGAAGCACTGTGGGCCGTCCATCTATCATCCAATGTCTTATAGTTCCTCCTTACCGCTTCACTGTTGAAGATGACTGAGACGACGTCGATTCTTCATCGGACGGCTGGAAGGTGTCAGAGTGTTGTTGTTTGCTTTCTGGCAAAAGGGCTACAGTGGCCAACTGCCCCATCTGCTTTTCTTTCGTTTCCTACAATCTTGTAAGGCTATAAAGCCAGGATTCTAGAGCCTTCCGGGACATTCTGCTTGCATTGGGGTAAACCCTAGCCGCCAGTGTTCCTGGTTGGCCCTTGGGTGTATCAGAACTCGTTCTAACTTTTGCAATCAATCTCAACTTTTGCTAAGTTCTGTTATTCAGTGAATACTTGTCTGAATTTAGTCTTCAGACCATCTTGGGTCTGACAATGTCACAAGTTGGTTAACTATTTTAGTTTTTGCATCTTCTTTTCTCCAGTCAACGAGAAATTCCATCGTCAAACATCGACTTGCATTCCGTACACTGTGCTCGTAACCTTCAAAAGTGCGAGCACTGTGGAGAAATGGTTCCCAGGAAGCTTATGGAAGAACACTACAATGAAAATCACGCTCCGGTATGTTTGCAGTCTGATTCTAAATGCATGTTTTGAGTTTTACAGTCTGATCCTAAATGCCACGTTTTGAGTTTTCAAAAGATTATGCCATAATGTTGGTTCTCATTGTGTATTTCAGAAGATTATGCCATAACGTTGGTTCTCTTTCTGTAGTTTATGCTACATTTTTCATTTTGGTGGTGCATATTCTATATCTCGTCTAAAGTGTATAGAAGACTTTATTGATTACACTATTTATTTGGTGACTGCAAGTGATATTTAAGGTAGAGAGTAAGAAAGCACATGACAGAGTTTAAAAACATAGCCAAAAGAAACTGAAGCTAACGTGACATGATGTCTAAGCCACTAGCTGCAACAAGTATAGAAACCAAGTCATGTTCGAATCAAAATTATAGGAATAATTATTCTTCTTCCAGCACATGATGGCCAGTTATCTTCTTCTTGTACTTGTAAACTGGGCACACATCTCCTTAGCTTATTCGCCTTTTCTTGTACCTGCAAATAAGAAAAGCACATTTCCTCTGCTATGCTAATTTTATCACAATTGAAACCAGGAGCTAATGCAACATTGCTTTCCATAGGAACAAGAGGAGTAAAATGCACATATTCCAGGATTTTGGTAATAGTTTTTTTTTCTGTTGTACATGTGCAGTAAGTTTATCTTATCAAATGCAGGTAAATTGCTCCCTGTGCAAAGAAACCTTGCGACCGGAGATACTTGATCTTCACAAAAGTGAACAGTGCACACAGAGGATGGTTGCGTGTGCATATTGTGAGTACGAATTGCCTGCAATTGATATTCATGAACATCAGGTGTAGTTTGTTGTTTACCTTTGAAGGTACATATTTATTTGAACTTGTTTGATACATGTCGATTTGTTCTGATCATAGTAGTTTGAGATACAGGATGTATGTGGAAACCGAACGGAGTTTTGTCAAACATGCAAGAAGTATATTAGACTTCGTGAATGGATAGGGCATGAAATGCAGTGCCACGTTAGCTCAAATGGTTCTGAAGAATCATCAAGGTAAACATGTTCTCACATGTCCCAAGGAGTTGTTGAATTTTGTTATTTTGGTTATCGGGTATTGTACAATGTATGATCCATTTTGGTTATCGGGCATCGTACAATGTATGATCCATTTAAAGATTAGTGTTGCACAGTCCATACATTGACTGCTTGTTTTCAGTGATCTTTATTTGTGTTGCTAAACTAAATGCAATCCATTATCTGCAAATAGTATATCCTAGACGGATCCTTGCATACTTAGTCAATGTAATTCAAAATCAGTTCAAAATTTGATTAGGTTACAAGTCAAAGATGATAACCTTTTCGTAGATCCTGTATGTTGATGTTTTTTTGTTTTGATTTTATAAGCAAGTATATTGTTGCTAGAATTTTGAAGATACTATAGTAGACCTCTTAGCTAATCAGATGTTTGAAATTCAGTGCCAGAACCATTCCAGAGAGAGAAGTGCGGCCTCCTCCACCGGTACGACCAGCGCGTGCTGTGCCTGCTGCACAACACAGGCGACTTATCTTTACGATTGCTGTAACTGGAATCGCCGTCATGGTTGGATCAATACTGTTCCAGAAGGAGGAGAGTTTCTAGGTCCGGCAGCCATGGACTTCATATGCCAGAGTTGTTTTCAACAGTAGTATGATAAGATAATATAATCTTTTGATGTATAATGTTATCCCCATATTCAGTTGGCACGTCTTGCTTGCTTAAGAGTACAGTTCCAGTCATGGCCTTGTTGGAAGAATCGAAATAACCATCCAAATATTTGTTGTTCTCAGTGCTATGTTTAAACGTCTGAAAGAAGCGATTTATAGTCCTTTTTCAGTTGGACCTTACTAGGTGGACTTGGCATAGACGTACTGCTGCCATGTTGGTACTGCCGTTTCAGTGGGCAGTTGCTCATGATTTTCAGTGGGCAGCTGCTCATGATTTTCTTTTTGAAGACAACGCATTCCATTAATCTATACTAGTAAGATGCCTGTGCTACGCTACGGAATCACAAAAGATCAGGTGGAACATTATTTTGAAGTCTAGTGAACAATAAAATATGTAGACATTGATCAAAATGATGTCATATTGTTGATAGGTACACATTGAGCAAAATCAAACATATGATTTCCAACTGATAATCCCCCTTGTACATTTATAATCTCCATTTTCACCTTACATAAGACTGTTTCCCAACCCAATTTTCTCATGACTCTCCCATATTGAGAGGACAAAGAACAAGATATGTTGTTACCTTTTATTCAAGGATTCAACAATGCTAATTTGGTGCTAGTATATTAGGCAAAACCAGACTAAAATGTGAAGAAAAATGGCAGCAATAGATACATCCAAATAACATAGCAGTACATAATATATCGTGAGCATACAATTATAAATGGTCCACAAGAAAGAAACAAGAACGAGTTAAAAGTGCTTTGACTTAATACTTGGGCTCTCGCTTGTATCTTCTCACCTAAAACGGCATCACACAAGCACCTACAGTATATTTTTTTAAGGGAAAGCAACAACTATATTACTAATACTTAGTAGGCATTTCACCCACTGCAGCGGCTGCCACAAGGGCAGGTACGTTGGAGTCCCACCAGAGGGTCTCAAGATTACAATGATGGCCTAGCCTGGCCGGTTCATGTGCAACATTATTTACTTCTCTTTTACATGCCAAAACTCTGCATCTAGGGAACCACAACCTCATTTGAAACTTTACATCCTCGATGACAACAGCATAATAAGGGGAGGAATCAAACACGTCGAGCATCTAGCACTCCTATCTACGCCGTCATATTGACATCATTGGAAATGGCGAGAAGCTCCGCCCCAAATGCATCCTGGGTATTATCACCTGTTCTTGCCCGTGATAGGATCATAGCTCTTTCTTCATCGCGAGGGACAACCCCCCATCCAGCAAAGGAGCTGCCTAATGTAAATGCCCCATCAATATTAAATTTGATCAAATCTTGTACAGGCGGCTTCGTGAGACAGAGTGCGCCCGACCAGTTCATGTGTGTCCAGCATAGTACACTCTTTTAGTTGTTTGCTCAAAACATATGTGCTAACAATGTTGGCCCTCGAGCACTGGCTTCATCCATCTTCTCAGCTAAAAGGACATCAGGTAATCAGTATTACATATATATGATGGTCTGTAGTATATTTAGACAAAGGAAAAAACAAGGAGACTATAGAGGGTATGTGATGTAGGGCGGAACCCTAGGTGGACGATATTTCACGTTTGGAGTGGATCCTACGGGGAATCACGAAGAACACGCAGAAGCACAAAGGGGAAACACGGGGACAACGAGAGAGAGAATCACTAAATTGACATAGAATCAATCACACGAGTGCTAGATCACCGACAACATAGAGTGACATATGATCCACAATCAACCAAGGTAAGGATACAAAGGAACAGTTCTTCTCCGTAAGGAGGTCTTGATGGTCTTCCCTAGAAAGGGGTCTTGAATCCGCTTGGAGGATCTTCTCCGAAGAGGTCCTGAGCTCCAAGGAGAAGTAGCCAAGTGGATGAGCAAGGCTCTCACACAAAATATGAGCTAAACCTATGCTGCTCTAACTAGGAGGAGGTGGAGGAGTATATATAGTCATGGGTAAATGAAAGGGTAAGTGGCGTCGGCCCAACACACGGGCGAACGCACAGGCGTCGGACGTCCGGAGGACGTCGGTCGTCCGGAGCTTCAGGACGGTCCGGACGTCCGGAGATGTCGGACATCCGTAGTTTCGGCTCGGGTGCTGGTCGTTCGGTCGTCCGGTGGCGTCGGTCGTCCGTGGCCCTGGGAGTCGTCGGACGTCCGGTGTCTGGCGGTCGTCCAGGCGCTGTAGGTTGCCTTGGCTGCGGTCGGTCTGGCTGGTGGAGTCTCCAGGCGTCGGACGTCCGGAGATTGTCGGTCGTCCGGAGGCTATCGGACGTCCGAGCGCTGTAGCTTCCCAGCAGCTCTTCCTCTTGTTCCTCGCGCTTGGTGTCCTCGCCGTCTTGTCCAATGCTCGTAGTTGTTCCATGGCCTTCCTCTTGGTTGCTGGACATGCATAGCACACACGTTTGAGGTAGTAGCCATGTCTCACATGTGGAAAGTGACGATTCAGAGAGGAGCGAGTTCACCTTGTGTCCAATGGCGCATAGTTGAGGTCTCATCATAAGTCCACTTGGGGTTTGGAGAGTAGTCGGAGTGTACATGGGGATGGACATGGGATGCTCCGCATCATCTCCCCCCCCCCCCGGGAAAGATCCGACCTCGGATCGTGATCCTCATCACCATGGAAACGGTTGTCGTGGACGGACTTGTAGTTGGACATCGATGAAGGCATTGCGCAATCCAAGTAGTCCAAGGTGTCGCCGGAGTGATAGACATGCAAAAAGAGCAAACACAAGCAACACTTGAAAATACAATGGTTAGCGCACACAAAGTGTCCATCATGCAAGAATGAGTCCGTGCGGTAAGATTGGTCGTGACAAAGTGCATGAAGCTTATCAAGATGATCTAGAATGAGATGCAAAGCATTCATGGGAGGAAATGCAATCATTGTGTACACAAATGTGTTGTAAATATGAGCAATGCAACCACGGTGCAAAATGATGTCATAATGGGATGGTGTATCAAATGCATGAAAATGGCAATGGATGCTCAATATGTGTATATTATCATGCAATTGATGGTCGACAATATGACCATGATGTATGAAATTGCCATCAAGGTAAACCACAACAAATTTGCTAAGGAAGTGAACAAGCTCGTATATCATGGACGGCATGGGAATACAAGATGCAACAAGGCAATCATAATGTGAGTCAATCCATGCATGGGGTGCAAACTTGTGGTGAGTATGATATGTCCATCGAGCATGACATGTATGAACACAATCAACAAAAGTGGAGGTGGTGGTATACCAATGCTCGATGTCGAGGCATGAGTGGAGTTTCGAAGGTGCATCCAATAAGTGCGAGCGCTCCTTAATGTGAAGGTCCATGTAGCCAATCTCCAATGTCGCTCCTCCATTCATGAGATGTATCATGTAGACAACAAGAAGGAAACAACAATGAAAGAGTGACCCATCCAATATGCGTATTTGAGGATGGCTCAAAGAGAAGGAGTTCACCTTTATGAGGATGTCAAAAATATTGGTGTTGCACATCATGTATGCCTTCACATAACCAATATGTCGCATAACGGCACCGCCTTGTGAATCCTCCAAAATGAAAGAACATGACAAACACTTGGAAAAACAAATGAGGTCAGCGGACATGCAAAACCTATCATTCGAGTGGTAATACAGCCAACAAGTGTATGCATCATGCTCATCATAAGAAAGGATAAGGGAGCATTTCATAGTATGGAGGCATATGATGTAAGAACAACCAAATACAAGAGGCTCAATCAAACAATCATGCATCACAAGTAAAGTGTCCAAGTCTCCAAGATTAATAAGCATAGTAAGTTGGCACTCAATACAAGGTGATATGAGAGATGCAACTAATGGAGACAAGAGGCAATGATCATGACAAATCAAGTGAGAGGCATCAACATCTATGTCATCAACCCAAGAAAGCAAGTAATAGTGGAACATGGGTGATGCAATATAGCAAGCAATCATAGCGATCAAGTCAAACATGCTAGTAGTGCGAAGATGCAACATACTAGAAGGAATCATGGCAAGCATGTCATTGGTGCAAATAGTGGGCATGAATACTTCACATGACATAACACAAGCATGAAAGCAAGATGTGAGGAAAATAGCATGAATGTATTGGTGAGAACTCATATATAAATAGCAATGGGTCATCATGACTCTCCCAACACAACAAGTATCAATAACATGGGGCACATGATAAACATGGCAATAGCAACAAGGATCTCCACCAAGCATGCAAATGCACATAGGAGTATCATAATGGTGCATCATGGGTAAATGCAAGCAAGGGTCACAATTGCATGGCAAAGGCATAGAAGCAAGTATAGCATGCAAAGTGAACATGGTAAAATGAGCATAAGGGTACAAATGGTATATAGCCCATAGCCGTGTGAGAGCCAAGTAGAAGAGGTGCGCGTAGTCCTTGCGCGAAGGGAACGGTGGTAAGGATAGTCCACAGGATCCCAAAGCATCGTTGCTCTCAAGACCTCGTTTCGTCAACTCTTGGGATTGAGAGGTTGACGAGTATACATGAGTACCTACACAAAATAAAGACAAAGGAAAAATTGTGTGTGCATGGTATATGTACACATCATCCATCATGATGCGCACATGTATGTGTCGGTTAGCACAAAATAGCCAATGCTCAAATAAATGCGATGCGTGATATATAAACATGTCATCCATCATGATAGGTTTGTTGTTATGAATGGTATAATGGAGACTCAAAGGATGTAATGCATCATGAGAAATTTCTAGAGCATTGTTAACGGGTCAAAAAAAACTTCCTATAATGGCACCTGTCTCAAAACACTCAGAAACACCTAAAAATAGGATAGCCAGAATTTTTTTCGAAAAATGCGTTTTCAAAAAATTTTGGGCCTAAACGGAGCGTGGTTTCCGGACTCTTTTTTTTTTCCGAAACCTACTCCTGCAAGGAAACACGAATCGGAATCTAGATGGATCTCGAAAACAAACCTAATATGACAAGAACTCGGATTGGTGGTGGATATATGGTGGTAGATGGCAGCGGTGGTGGTATATGACAGCTGTGGTGGTATATGGATACGGATTCGAAGCGGTGGCGGATAAGCGGTGGTGGTAGATGGCAGGGGTGATGATGATGGTGCGGCGGCGGCGTGACAACTTATGACCAGAACTCGAAACTCTAAAAGACTAGACTCTAAGACCAGCAACTAGACACGACGATGCAACCGCAAATTCAACAAAGCAAAACCCTAAAAAGATTATGCAAAGGCTCAGATTGGTTCGGATATGATGAACTAACCCTAATATTTTTTGTGGCTTTTTCGTGGACTATAGGTATGAAGAACAGACTCGATCTAAACTACGAAAAACTATAAAATCTCACCGAGCAACCTGGAACTCTGATACCACTTGATAGAGGCAAAGGTGTCCCGTCTTTCGATGAGATGATGGATATCGCTTTGGTGGCAGTCGACTTTGACGATCCGACTACGAACGTGCGAGGACGTCGCGCCTTAGCAATCGCTAAACCAACTCCGAGAGGTTATTGACCACGCCGGAGCACGATCAACCTGACCACGAGGGTCTGTTTCCTGCGAGCAAACGAAGAACAAGCAAGAAACTGAGATTGCAATCTGGATATTGCGAATATAAGATGAAAGCTTTATTGATCAAGATGGGGTTCTGTGACGCCTTTGTCTGGTCGTTGAACACAAACGAAGTACGCGAAGTTGCAGCTATGGTGAACTTTTAATCTAAACAAAACCCAAAGTCTAAACGATGCCCTAAGGGCTGTATATATGGAGGAAGAGGGGGGGAATTTCGTGGCCCTTGGTGGAGGGGTCCGAAATCAACCCTATCTCTTGTTTCCCCACACATACGGACTCTAAAAATAGCCTATACTTATGTATTTCGAAATTACATGGGCCTGGCCCAATAATAAGGTGACGCAGCACCTAAAATAGCCTCGGGACAAAACTTATGAAGTGGCATCTTGTATATTTCGTCCAAGGCTTCATGCACTCATTATGGTGGCTTCAAAGTCCTGAAATCATCACTTGTAACTCCGTTCTTGTTCCCCTTGCGCATGCCATCATCTCCATGCTTGTTCTTGCTCCAATGTTCATCCTTCTCCAAGCTAGGCCCTTCATTTGTAAGCAAAACAAATGTATCCAATTTAGGCAGCATCATATTCTCATGAACATTAGAATCATTACCAAGAAACGAAAGTACCTGGTAATTTAGTTGGCGTGTACGAGCTCTAGTAATTGGTCCAGTATGTATAGCAGCAGGGGCTGTGGGTGTAACAATTGTATTGATGTCCTCATCACGTGCTCACTTGACCCCTTCGAGGATGGTATACTACTTGACACTCCACTCGTGTACATGCATAGGTATTGCCGGAGCTTCACGGACGACGACGAGGAGTGCAAGCGCCAAGAAACACCTACACCATCCGCGAGGGAGGCATGGAAGAGAAGACGGAAGAAGACGGAGCTGCGACGTCTACAACAACCGGACGACCGACGTGCCACCAGACATCCGACACTCTACAATAGTCGGACGACCGACGACCTCCGGACGTCCGACAAGTACCAGGGACCGGACGACCGACACCGACCGGACGACCGGCACCACCTGTCCAGAGCCAAAACGTCGGATGTCCGACGCCTTCCGGACGTCCGGACCCCCGCGAGCGACCGGACGTCCGACCCCGTCCGGACGTCCGACACTGCCTGTGCGCAGCTCGGCCTTTGGCCTTGTATCCCTCTCCCACTTACCCCTTCGTGGCTTAGACTATAAATACACCTTCCCCTCATCCTTTCTAGGGTTAGCAAATATGATAGCTCATTCTTAGGTGAGCTTTGCTCCTACCTCTACTCTTGAGAGAGAGAGAGACTACCACTCCCATGGAGTTCAAGACCTCCATGTGAGAAGATCCCGCGGGATTCAAGACCCCCTTCATGGGAAGATCCTTCTAGGATTCAAGCCCTCATCTCCTTCATAGGATTTGGGATGAACTCTACCTTGTATCTTTCTCTTTGTTGTTCATGTACCTTGTGATCTTGTGTGTTTGATTGTCTAGTGGATGTGTGATTGGACTTGTTCTTGAATGTTTCCCTTGTGATTTCTCCCCGTTCTTCCCCGTGTTCATCGTGTTCTTCGAGGGATCCCACTCCAAACATGAAAGATCGGTCTACACCGGGTTAGCCATATACCGGGATCCCCATATCTTGGTTTGTGCATTTTGCATAGTGGCCATACAAAAAAAAGAGAATAAGCTTTTAAGCAAAGAAAAAGAGTGAGCAAAGAGCTTGTAAGTAATAGCCATAGCATCACAATATATCATATTGATGTAGGGTGGAACCCTATAGCGTCGATCTTTCACGTTTGGAGTGGATCCTACGGGGAGACACTGATGAGGACATCAATACAATTGTTACACCCATAGCCCCTGTTGCTATACATACTGGACCAATTACTAGAGCTCGTGCACGCCAACTAAATTACAAGGTACTTTCATTTCTTGGTAATGATTCTAATGTTCATGAGAATATGATGCTGCCTAAATTGGATACATTTGTTTTGCTTACAAATGAAGGGCCTAGCTTGGAGAAGGATGAACATTGGAGCAAGAACAAGCATGGAGATGATGGCATGCGCAAGGGGAACAAGAACGGAGTTACAAGTGATGATTTCAGGACTTTGAAGCCACCATAATGGGTGCATGAAGCCTTGGACGAAATATACAAGATGCCACTTCATAAATTTCGTCCCGAGGCTATTTTAGGTGCTGCGTCACCTTATTATTGGGCCAGGCCCATGTAATTTCGAAATACATAAGTATAGGCTATTTTTAGAGTACGTATGTGTGGGGAAACAAGAGATAGGGTTGATTTCGGACCCCTCCACCAAGGGCCACGAAATTCCCCCCCTCTTCCTCCATATATACAGCCCTTAGGGCATCGTTTAGACTGCGGGTTTTGTTTAGATTAAAAGTTCGCCATAGCTGCAACTTCGCGTACTTCGTTTGTGTTCAACGACCAGACAAAGGCGTCACAGAACCCCACCTTGATCAATAAAGCTTTCATCTTATATTCACAATATCCATATTGCAATCTCAGTTTCTTGCTTGTTCTTCGTTTGCTCGCAGGAAACAGACCCTCGTGGTCAGGTTGATCGTGCTCCGGCGTGGTCAATAACCTCTGGGAGTTGGTTTAGCGATTGCTAAGGCGCGACGTCCTCGCACGTTCGTAGTCGGATCGTCAAAGTCGACTGCCACCAAAGCGATATCCATCATCTCATCGAAAGACGGGACACCTTTGCCTCTATCAAGTGGTATCAGATTTCCAGGTTGCTCGATGAGATTTTACAGTTTTTCATAGTTTAGATCGAGTCTGTTGTTCACACCTATAGTCCACAAAAAAGCCACAAAAAAAATTAGGGTTAGTTCATCATATCCGAACCAATCTGAGCCTTTGCATAATCTTTTTAGGGTTTTGCTTTGTTGAATTTGCGGTTGCATCGTCGTGTCTAGTTGCTGGTCTTAGAGTCTAGTCTTTTAGAGTTTCGAGTTCTGGTCATAAGTTGTCACGCCGCCGCCGCACCATCATCATCACCCCTGCCATCTACCACCACCGCTTATCCGCCACCGCTTCGAATCCGTATCCATATACCACCACAGCTGTCATATACCACTGCCGCTGCCATCTACCACCATATATCCACCACCAATCCGAGTCTTGTCATATTAGGTTTGTTTTCGAGATCCATCTAGATTCCGATTCGTGTTTCCTTGCCGGAGTAGGTTTCGGAAAAAAAAGGAGTCCGGAAACCACGCTCCGTTTAGGCCCAAATTTTTTCGAAAACGCATTTTTCGAAAAAATTTCTGGCTATCCTATTTTTAGGTGTTTCTGAGTATTTTGAGACAGGTGCCATTATAGGAAGTTTTTTTTGACCCGTTTCCAGTTTTTGGGTCCGGGCAGTCGAAAAAAAAAATTTTGGTCGAAAAAATTTCGTGCCCATCCTGTCAGTTTGACCTATGAAGAGTTTTGAGACACTCGTCATTATAGTGATTTTTCGCAAAAAAAAAGCAGCGCAAAAAAAAAGAGCGAAAAAAATTCCAGAGTGTGCTTTTTCCTTGTTTACGTGCAGCGCCGTGATTTTGTTGGTGTTCTAGACTCGCGTCTCTAGCACAGTCTAGCCTAGGACCAGCACAGTACCGTCGTTGAGCGTTTATTCAACTTTGCATCTCTGAATTGATTATTGCTGACCCTTTTTGCTACCATATTATAAGCCTTCCCAGCTCTACATACATCTACGTCGTGCGTTTGACTCTCCCTGGTAATCGCTCTATCCAAGCTTTGAGAGTTTTTGACTAATGGTTGCCGATCACCGCCTGCTGCTGGGTAAGAACTGGTAAGAATTTGAGATTTGCTTGACGGATTTGTGACACCCACCACCACCTCTTGTTAGTAGTCTGTAGGATCATATTCTTGTGTGTTTCTATTGCTTCTAACCATGCCAGGATCACAAGCCGACGAGACTGATTGGGAGAACATGACGAATAAGGATTTGCATGATAAATTTCAGCAAATGGTGAGTGGACAGGTGCAAGATGTGCTAAACAGATTTGAAGAGGCCATGGAGAAGATAGATGGCATGGAGAAGACGTTCGAAACAAAGCTCGATAACAAGTTTAATGAATTGCTCGCGCGTCTTCCACCACCACCACCCGCTGCACCTAACGCACCTCTCCAACAACAACAACAACGACTACCTCCACGTCGCGAAACAGATCTCCGCCGAGCGAGCCGTGTTCCTCTTGCGTTTGGCCAAACTGTTGGTGCTGCTGTTGATACTTCTGTGGCTCCTGCTGCTGATGCGGAGGAGGATGATTATGTGGGAGATTATGAGGATGAGGTTGATCAAAATCAGAACTACGTGCACCCACCAGCACCACCACCAGCAGGTCGACCTCAGGTATATATTCGTAATGGTAGGCCTGCACCACCACCTCAGGTACGAGATGATGTGCATATTCCTAAACAAAAATTGAATATTCCACCATTTGAGGGTAGATATGTTCCTGATATATATCTTACTTGGGAGTTAGAAACTGAACAACGTTTTACATGTTTACAATATCCCGAGGAGAGACGGGTTGCTGCTGCTGTTTGTGCTTTCACTAGTTTTGCATGTGTATGGTGGTCTGAACATTGTAGATTATATCCTATTCCAACTACTTGGGCTGCTTTGAAAACTGCTATGCGTACGCGTTGGGTTCCACCATATTATCAACGTGAATTGCTTCAAAAATTGCAGCGTTTAAGACAAGGGAAAAATTCTGTAGAAGAATATTATCAGGAATTACAAACTGGCATGATTAGATGTGGTATTGATAGAGGCAAAGGTGTCCCGTCTTTCGATGAGATGATGGATATCGCTTTGGTGGAAGTCGACTTTGACGATCCGACTACGAACGTGCGAGGACGTCGCGCCTTAGCAATCGCTAAACCAACTCCGAGAGGTTATTGACCACGCCGGAGCACGATCAACCTGACCACGAGGGTCTGTTTCCTGCGAGCAAACGAAGAACAAGCAAGAAACTAAGATTGCAATCTGGATATTGCGAATATAAGATGAAAGCTTTATTGATCAAGGTGGGGTTCTGTGACGCCTTTGTCTGGTCGTTGAACACAAACGAAGTACGCGAAGTTGCAGCTATGGCGAACTTTTAATCTAAACAAAACCCCCAAAGTCTAAACGATGCCCTAAGGGCTGTATATATGGAGGAAGAGGGGGGGAATTTCGTGGCCCTTGGTGGAGGGGTCCGAAATCAACCCTATCTCTTGTTTCCCCACACATACGTACTCTAAAAATAGCCTATACTTATGTATTTCGAAATTACATGGGCCTGGCCCAATAATAAGGTGACGCAGCACCTAAAATAGCCTCGGGACGAAATTTATGAAGTGGCATCTTGTATATTTCGTCCAAGGCTTCATGCACCCATTATGGTGGCTTCAAAGTCCTGAAATCATCACTTGTAACTCCGTTCTTGTTTCCCTTGCGCATGCCATCATCTCCATGCTTGTTCTTGCTCCAATGTTCATCCTTCTCCAAGCTAGGCCCTTCATTTGTAAGCAAAACAAATGTATCCAATTTAGGCAGCATCATATTCTCATGAACATTAGAATCATTACAAAGAAACGAAAGTACCTGGTAATTTAGTTGGCGTGCACGAGCTCTAGTAATTGGTCCAGTATGTATAGCAGCAGGGCCTGTGGGTGTAACAATTGTATTGATGTCCTCATCAGGCGTTTTGTGAGAGATTTCAGCACCATTGCTGCACCTCTCAATGAGCTTACAAAGAAAGATGTGCCTTTTCTTTGGGGTACCGCACAGGAAGAAGCCTTCACGGTATTGAAAGATAAGTTGACACATGCTCCTTTACTCCAACTTCCTGATTTTAATAAGACTTTTGAGCTTGAATGTGATGCTAGTGGAATTGGATTAGGAGGTGTGTTATTACAAGATGGCAAACCTGTTGCATACTTTTCTGAAAAATTGAGTGGGCCTAGTCTGAATTATTCTACTTATGATAAAGAATTATATGCTCTTGTTCGGACTTTAGAAACATGGCAACATTATTTATGGCCCAAAGAATTTGTTATACATTCTGATCATGAATCTTTGAAACATATTAAAAGTCAAGCTAAACTGAATCGTAGACATGCTAAATGGGTTGAATTCATTGAGACTTTCCCTTATGTCATTAGACACAAGAAGGGAAAAGAAAATGTTATTGCTGATGCATTGTCTCGTCGCTATACTATGCTTTCACAACTTGACTTCAAAATATTTGGTTTGGAGACCATCAAAGATCAATATGTGCATGATGCTGATTTTAAAGATGTAATGCAGAATTGTAAAGAAGGAAGAATGTGGAACAAGTTTGTTGTTAACGATGGATTTGTGTTTCGTGCTAACAAGCTATGCATTCCAGCTAGCTCCGTTCGTCTTTTGTTGTTGCAGGAGGTGCATGGAGGAGGATTAATGGGACACTTTGGCGTGAAGAAGACGGAGGACGTACTTGCTACACATTTCTTTTGGCCAAAGATGAGACGGGATGTTGAGCGTTTTATTGCTCGCTGCACTACATGTCAAAAAGCTAAGTCACGACTCAATCCTCATGGTTTATATATGCCTGATAGAGGCAAAGGTGTCCCGTCTTTCGATGAGATGATGGATATCGCTTTGGTGGAAGTCGACTTTGACGATCCGACTACGAACGTGCGAGGACGTCGCGCCTTAGCAATCGCTAAACCAACTCCGAGAGGTTATTGACCACGCCGGAGCACGATCAACCTGACCACAAGGGTCTGTTTCCTGCGAGCAAACGAAGAACAAGCAAGAAACTGAGATTGCAATCTGGATATTGCGAATATAAGATGAAAGCTTTATTGATCAAGGTGGGGTTCTGTGACGCCTTTGTCTGGTCGTTGAACACAAACGAAGTACGCGAAGTTGCAGCTATGGCGAACTTTTAATCTAAACAAAACCCAAAGTCTAAACGGTGCCCTAAGGGCTGTATATATGGAGGAAGAGGGGGGGAATTTCGTGGCCCTTGGTGGAGGGGTCCGAAATCAACCCTATCTCTTGTTTCCCCACACATACGGACTCTAAAAATAGCCTATACTTATGTATTTCGAAATTACATGGGCCTGGCCCAATAATAAGGTGACGCAGCACCTAAAATAGCCTCGGGACGAAATTTATGAAGTGGCATCTTGTATATTTCGTCCAAGGCTTCATGCACCCATTATGGTGGCTTCAAAGTCCTGAAATCATCACTTGTAACTCCGTTCTTGTTTCCCTTGCGCATGCCATCATCTCCATGCTTGTTCTTGCTCCAATGTTCATCCTTCTCCAAGCTAGGCCCTTCATTTGTAAGCAAAACAAATGTATCCAATTTAGGCAGCGTCATATTCTCATGAACATTAGAATCATTACCAAGAAACGAAAGTACCTGGTAATTTAGTTGGCGTGCACGAGCTCTAGTAATTGGTCCAGTATGTATAGCAGCAGGGGCTGTGGGTGTAACAATTGTATTGATGTCCTCATCATCCTCCCCTTCTTGAAATGAAGTCGTCCTCGACGGAAGTTCATCTTCCTCACCCAAATAAGGCTTCAAATCTGCAATGTTAAAAGTGGGACTAACCCCAAAATCTGCAGGCAGCTCAAGTTTATATGCATTATCATTTATTTTCTCTAACACCTTAAAGGGACCATCAGCACGTGGCATTAGCTTTGATTTGCGCAAATCAGGAAATCTATCCTTACGCAAATGTAACCAAACAAGATCTCCAGGTGCAAACACAACATGTTTTCTACCCTTATCTCCAGCAAGTTTATATTTAGCATTCATACGCTCAATGTTTTCCTTAGTTAACTCATGCATTTTTAAAATCAATTCAGCACGTTGTTTAGCATTAAAATTAACCTTCTCCGAAGATGGAAGAGGCAACAAATCAATAGGTGCACGAGGTAGGAAACCATACACAACTTCAAAAGGGCACATCTTAGTAGTAGAATGCAATGAACGATTATAAGCAAATTCAATATGAGGCAAGCATTCCTCCCACATTTTCTTATTATTCTTCAAAACAGCCCGAAGCATAGTAGACAACGTTCTATTGACTACTTCAGTTTGTCCATCAGTTTGGGGGTGACAAGTAGTACTAAAAAGCAGTTTAGTCCCCAACTTAGCCCATAAACATCTCCAAAAGTGGCTAAGAAATTTAGTATCACGATCTGAAACAATAGTATTTGGCACACCATGCAAGCGAATAATTTCACGAAAGAACAAATCAGCAACATTAACAGCATCATCGCTTTTATGACACGGTATAAAGTGTGCCATTTTCGAGAATCTATCCACGACAACAAATATGCTATCCCTCCCCTTCTTTGTTCGAGGTAAACCTAAAACAAAGTCCATAGATATATCCTCCCAAGGAACACTAGGTACAGGCAAAGGCATATATAAACCATGAGGATTGAGTCGTGACTTAGCTTTTTGACATGTAGTGCATCGAGCAATAAAACGCTCAACATCCCGTCTCATCTTTGGCCAAAAGAAATGTGTAGCAAGTACGTCCTCCGTCTTCTTCACGCCAAAGTGTCCCATTAATCCTCCTCCATGCGCTTCCTGCAACAACAAAAGACGAACGGAGCTAGCTGGAATGCATAGCTTGTTAGCACGAAACACAAATCCATCGTTAACAACAAACTTGTTCCACATTCTTCCTTCTTTACAATTCTGCATTACATCTTTAAAATCAGCATCATGCACATATTGATCTTTGATGGTCTCCAAACCAAATATTTTGAAGTCAAGTTGTGAAAGCATAGTATAGCGACGAGACAATGCATCAGCAATAACATTTTCTTTTCCCTTCTTGTGTCTAATGACATAAGGGAAAGTCTCAATGAATTCAACCCATTTAGCATGTCTACGATTCAGTTTAGCTTGACTTTTAATATGTTTCAAAGATTCATGATCAGAATGTATAACAAATTCTTTGGGCCATAAATAATGTTGCCATGTTTCTAAAGTCCGAACAAGAGCATATAATTCTTTATCATAAGTAGAATAATTCAGACTAGGCCCACTCAATTTTTCAGAAAAGTATGCAACAGGTTTGCCATCTTGTAATAACACACCTCCTAATCCAATTCCACTAGCATCACATTCAAGCTCAAAAGTCTTATTAAAATCAGGAAGTTGGAGTAAAGGAGCATGTGTCAACTTATCTTTCAATACCGTGAAGGCTTCTTCCTGTGCGGTACCCCAAAGAAAAAGCACATCTTTCTTTGTAAGCTCATTGAGAGGTGCAGCAATGGTGCTGAAATCTCTCACAAAACGCCTATAGAATCCAGCGAGGCCAAGAAAACTCCTCACTTGTGTGACCGTTTTGGGTTGCGGCCAACTCTCAATAGCTTCAATCTTGGCTTTATCAACTTCAATTCCCTATGGAGTAACAACATAGCCAAGAAAAGATACTCGGTCGGTGCAAAAGGTGCACTTCCCAAGGTTACCAAACAAACGTGCATCACGTAGAGCAATAAAAACAGCATGTAAATGTTCCAAATGTTCTTCCAAAGATCTGCTATAAATCAATATGTCATCAAAGTAAACTACCACAAATCGTCCAATGAAAGCACGTAAAACTTCGTTCATTAATCTCATGAAAGTACTAGGTGCATTAGTTAACCCAAAAGGCATGACTAACCACTCATATAATCCAAACTTAGTTTTGAATGTTGTTTTCCATTCATCTCCCAATTTCATACGAATTTGATGGTATCCACTACGTAAATCAACTTTGGAGAATATTGTAGAGCCACTCAATTCATCAAGCATATCATCTAGCCTAGGAATAGGATGACGATAACGAATAGTAATATTATTAATGCCTCTACAATCAAGACACATACGTGATGTACCATCCTTTTTTGGCACTAGAATAATAGGAACAGCACAAGGACTAAGGGATTCGCGTATATAACCTTTGTCGAGAAGCTCTTGTACTTGACGCATAATCTCCTTCGTCTCCTCTGGATTGGTACGGTATGGTGCACGGTTTGGCAGTGAAGCACCGGGAATTAAGTCAATCTGATGCTCAATCCCTCGAATAGGCGGTAATCCCGGTGGCACGTCTTGTGGAAAGACGTCAGCGAACTCCTGCAAAATGTTAGTGACAGCAGGAGGCAAAGAGGAAGGCACGTCCTCGAATGAAAATAATGCCTCTTTGCACACAAAAGCATAGCAAACAGATTTGCTGAAATCTAGCTCATCAATATCAGATTTGGTGGCAAATAAACATGCACTTTTCAATTTAATTTCAGAAGCAACACTAGATGGTTTATTATTAGGCTTCATTTGTTGCTCAAATTCTTTTGCCACAATCTGATTTTCACTCTTATTCGTCTCCTGTTTTGCTTTATTAGCTCTATTAATATCATCTTTCAAAATGGAATCAGGAGTCATAGGAAGCAAAGTAATATTTTTATCCTAATGAACAAGAGTATAGTGATTGTTTCTACCATGGTGTACAGAATTTTTATCAAATTGCCATGGTCTACCAAGTAATAAGGAACATGCTTGCATAGGTACCACATCACAATCAACATAATCAGCATATGTAGAGATACTAAAATGCACACGAACAGTACGTGTTACCTTAACCTTGCCGCTGTTGTTGAACCATTGGATGTAGTAAGGATGTGGATGTGGTCTTGTGGTGAGAGAAAGCTTCTCCACCATCTCCATGCTAGCCAAGTTGTTGCAGCTCCCTCCGTCTATGATGACGCGCACAGAACGTTCCTTCACAACTCCCTTGGTATGGAACAAATTTTGCCTCTGATTTTGCTCAGCTTGTGTGACCTGCACACTCAAAACACGTTGAGCAACTAAACATTCATACCTGTCAGCGTCTTCAGGAGCCATGTATTGCGTCACGTATAATAAGAGCCAAAGTCTCCTCATCATAGTCACTAGCGGACTCATATCCACCATCCGCGGTAGCAATCATCACACGCGGAGATTTGCATTCTCTCGCATGATG
This sequence comes from Triticum dicoccoides, assembly GCF_002162155.2. NCBI lineage: Eukaryota > Viridiplantae > Streptophyta > Magnoliopsida > Poales > Poaceae > Triticum > Triticum dicoccoides. The sequence continues at coordinate 280,049,687 of NC_041387.1, read as the reverse complement.
ACCTCCTCCCTTACAACAACGACAAATAATATCACTTGTGTGCCCTGGTGATGCCATGGAAGAAGAAGAACACTGTGCAGGCCCCGCAGGTGCGCTCTTGGCAGATCATGGTGGTTGTGCCTGTTTTCTTGTATCACGGCTGGAGGTGGCACCGGATGGAGGTGCTGGTGCAGTTGAAGTAGAAGATGCACGTGGTGTCCATGATGAAGGTCGGCCTGCAGAAAAGTTAGTTCGCCCCAATGCTTGTCGATCCTGCACTTCACGTTCAGCTTTACAAGCAAGATGGAATAAACGAGTGATATTAGTATACTCCTTATAGTCTAGAATGGTCTGAATCTCTCTATTTAATCCACCCAGAAAACGTGCAAGCATAGCTTCATTCTCCTCAACAATACCACATCTAATCATGCCAGTTTGTAATTCGTGATAATATTCTTCTACAGAATTTTTCCCTTGTCTTAAACGCTGCAATTTTTGAAGCAATTCACGTTGATAATATGGTGGAACCCAACGCGTACGCATAGCAGTTTTCAAAGCAGCCCAAGTAGTTGGAATAGGATATAATCTACAATGTTCAGACCACCATACACATGCAAAACTAGTGAAAGCACAAACGGCAGCAGCAACTCGTCTCTCCTCAGGATATTGTAAACATGTAAATCGTTGTTCAGTTTCTAACTCCCAAGTAAGATATATATCAGGAACATATCTACCCTCAAATGGTGGAATATTCAATTTCAGTTTAGGAATATGGACATCATCTCGTACCTGAGGTGGTGGTGCAGGCCTACCATTACGAATATATACCTGAGGTCGACCTGCTGGTGGTGGTACAGGTGGCTGCACGTAGTGTTGATTTTGATCAACCTCATCCTCATAATCTCCCACATAATCATCCTCCTCCGCATCAGCAGCAGGAGCCACAGAAGTATCAACAGCAGCACCAACAGTTTGGCCAAACGCAAGAGGAACACGGCTTGCTCGGCGGAGGTCTGCTTCGCGACGTGGAGGTAGTCGTTGTTGTTGTTGTTGGAGAGGTGCGTTAGCTGCAGTGGGTGGTGGTGGTGGAAGACGCGCGAGCAATTCATTAAACTTGTTATCGAGCTTTGTTTCGAACGTCTTCCCAAAGCCAGTGATCTTCTCCATGGCCTCCTCAAAATTGTTCAGCACATCTTGCACCTGTTCAGTCATCATTTGCTGAAACTTATCATGAAGCTCCTTGTTCGATAAATTCTCCCAGTCAATCTCGTCGGCTTGTGATCCTGGCATGGTTAGCAGCAATAGAAACACACAAGAATATGATCCTACAGACTACGAACAAGTGGTGGTGGTGGGTGTCACAAATCCGTCAAGCAAATCTCAAATTCTTACCAGTTCTTACCCAGCAGCAGGCGGTGATCGGCAACCGTTGTAGTCAAAAACTCTCAAAGCTTGGATAGAGCGATTACCAGGGAGAGTCAAACGCACGACGTAGATGTATGTGGAGCTGGGAAGGCTTATAATATGGTAGCAAAAAGGGTCAGCAATAATCAATTCAGAGATGCAAAGTTGAATAAACGCTCAACGACGGTACTGTGCTGGTCCTAGGCTAGACTGTGCTAAAGACGCGAGCCTAGAACACTAACAAAATCACGGCGCGGCACGTGAACAAGGGAAAAGCACACTCTGGAATTTTTTTTTCGCTCTTTTTTTTTTGCGCTCTTTTTTTTTGCGCTGCTTTTTTTTTTTGCGAAAAATCACTATAATGGCGAGTGTCTCAAAACTCTTCTTAGCTCAAACTGACAGGATGGGCACGAAATTTTTTTTTGACCAATTTTTTTTTTTGACTGCCCGGACCCAAGAACTGGAAACGGGTCAAAAAAAACTTCCTATAATGGCACCTGTCTCAAAACACTCAGAAACACCTAAAAATAGGATAGCCAGAAATTTTTTCGAAAAATGCGTTTTCGAAAAATTTTGGGCCTAAACGGAGCGTGGCTACCCGAGTCTTTTTTTTTTCCGAAACCTACTCCGGCAAGGAAACACGAATCGGAATCTAGATGGATCTCGAAAACAAACCTAATATGACAAGAACTCGGATTGGTGGTGGATATATGGTGGTAGATGGCAGCGGTGGTGGTATATGACAGCTGTGGTGGTATATGGATACGTATTCGAAGCGGTGGCGGATAAGCGGTGGTGGTAGATGGCAGGGGTGATGATGATGGTGCGGCGGCGGCGTGACAACTTATGACCAGAACTCGAAACTCTAAAAGACTAGACTCTAAAACCAGCAACTAGACACGACGATGCAACCGCAAATTCAACAAAGCAAAACCCTAAAAAGATTATGCAAAGGCTCAGATTGGTTCGGATATGATGAACTAACCCTAATTTTTTTTGTGGCTTTTTCGTGGACTGTAGGTATGAAGAACAGACTCGATCTAAACTACGAAAAACTGTAAAATCTCACCGAGCAAGCTGGAAATCTGATACCACTTGATAGAGGCAAAGGTGTCCCGTCTTTCGATGAGATGATGGATATCGCTTTGGTGGAAGTCGACTTTGACGATCCGACTACGAACGTGCGAGGACGTCGCGCCTTAGCAATCGCTAAACCAACTCCGAGAGGTTATTGACCACGCCGGAGCACGATCAACCTGACCACGAGGGTCTGTTTCCTGCGAGCAAACGAAGAACAAGCAAGAAACTAAGATTGCAATCTGGATATTGCGAATATAAGATGAAAGCTTTATTGATCAAGGTGGGGTTCTGTGACGCCTTTGTCTGGTCGTTGAACACAAACGAAGTACGCGAAGTTGCAGCTATGGCGAACTTTTAATCTAAACAAAACCCCCAAAGTCTAAACGATGCCCTAAGGGCTGTATATATGGAGGAAGAGGGGGGGAATTTCGTGGCCCTTGGTGGAGGGGTCCGAAATCAACCCTATCTCTTGTTTCCCCACACATACGTACTCTAAAAATAGCCTATACTTATGTATTTCGAAATTACATGGGCCTGGCCCAATAATAAGGTGACGCAGCACCTAAAATAGCCTCGGGACGAAATTTATGAAGTGGCATCTTGTATATTTCGTCCAAGGCTTCATGCACCCATTATGGTGGCTTCAAAGTCCTGAAATCATCACTTGTAACTCCGTTCTTGTTTCCCTTGCGCATGCCATCATCTCCATGCTTGTTCTTGCTCCAATGTTCATCCTTCTCCAAGCTAGGCCCTTCATTTGTAAGCAAAACAAATGTATCCAATTTAGGCAGCATCATATTCTCATGAACATTAGAATCATTACCAAGAAACGAAAGTACCTGGTAATTTAGTTGGCGTGCACGAGCTCTAGTAATTGGTCCAGTATGTATAGCAGCAGGGGCTGTGGGTGTAACAATTGTATTGATGTCCTCATCACGCTGCTACTACTGTTGGTGCTTCTTTGGCTCCTGCTACTGCTGCTGCTGGTACCCAGGAGGATGATGAGTATGCGGGCGATTATGAGGATGAGGTTGATCAAAATCAGATCTACGAGCAGCCACCAGCACAACCACCAGCAGGTCGACCTCAGGTATATATTCGTAATGGTAGGCCTGCACCACCACCTCAGGTACGAGATGATGTCCACATTCCTAAACTGAAATTGAATATTCCACCATTTGAGGGTAGATATGTTCCTGATATATATCTTACTTGGGAGTTAGAAACTGAACAACGATTTACATGTTTACAATATCCTGAGGAGAGACGAGTTGCTGCTGCTGTTTGTGCTTTCACTAGTTTTGCATGTGTATGGTGGTCTGAACATTGTAGATTATATCCTATTCCAACTACTTGGGCTGCTTTGAAAACTGCTATGCGTACGCGTTGGGTTCCACCATATTATCAACGTGAATTGCTTCAAAAATTGCAGCGTTTAAGACAAGGGAAAAATTCTGTAGAAGAATATTATCAGGAATTACAAACTGGCATGATTAGATGTGGTATTGTTGAGGAGAATGAAGCTATGCTTGCATGTTTTCTGGGTGGATTAAATAGAGAGATTCAGACCATTCTAGACTATAAGGAGTATACTAATATCACTCATTTATTCCATCTTGCTTGTAAAGCTGAACGTGAAGTGCAGGATCGACAAGCATTGGCGCGAACTAACTTTTCTGCAGGCCGACCTTCATCATGGACACCGCGTGCATCTTCTACTTCAACTGCACCAGCACCTCCATCCGGTGCCACCTCCAGCCGTGATACAAGAAAACAGGCACAACCACCATTATCTGCCAAGAGCGCACCTGCGGGGCCTGCACAGCGTTCTTCTTCTTCCATGGCATCAACAGGGCACACAAGTGATATTATTTGTCGTCGTTGTAAGGGAGGAGGTCGTTATGCGAGAGAATGCAAATCTCCGCGTGTGATGATTGCTACCGCGGATGGTGGATATGAGTCCGCTAGTGACTATGATGAGGAGACTTTGGCTCTTATTACACGTGAAGAACATGGTGGAGATGATTCTGATCATGAGACGCAATACATGGCTCCTGAAGACGCTGACAGGTATGAATGTTTAGTTGCTCAACGTGTTTTGAGTGTGCAGGTCACACAAGCTGAGCAAAATCAGAGGCAAAATTTGTTCCATACCAAGGGAGTTGTGAAGGAACGTTCTGTGCGCGTCATCATAGACGGAGGGAGCTGCAACAACTTGGCTAGCATGGAGATGGTGGAGAAGCTTTCTCTCACCACAAGACCACATCCACATCCTTACTACATCCAATGGTTCAACAACAGCGGCAAGGTTAAGGTAACACGTACTGTTCGTGTGCATTTTAGTATCTCTACATATGCTGATTATGTTGATTGTGATGTGGTACCTATGCAAGCATGTTCCTTATTACTTGGTAGACCATGGCAATTTGATAAAAATTCTGTACACCATGGTAGAAACAATCACTATACTCTTGTTTATAAGGATAAAAATATTACTTTGCTTCCTATGACTCCTGATTCCATTTTGAAAGATGATATTAATAGAGCTAATAAAGCACAACAGGAGAAGAATAAGAGTGAAAATCAGATTGTGGCAAAAGAATTTGAGCAACAAATGAAGCCTAATAATAAACCATCTAGTGTTGCTTCTGAAATTAAATTGAAAAGTGCATGTTTATTTGCCACCAAATCTGATATTGATGAGCTAGATTTCAGCAAATCTGTTTGCTATGCTTTTGTGTGCAAAGAGGCATTATTTTCATTCGAGGACGTGCCTTCCTCTTTGCCTCCTGCTGTCACTAACATTTTGCAGGAGTTCGCTGACGTTTTTCCACAAGACGTGCCACCGGGATTACCGCCTATTCGAGGGATTGAGCATCAGATTGACTTAATTCCCGGTGCTTCACTGCCAAACTGATAGAGGCAAAGGTGTCCCGTCTTTCGATGAGATGATGGATATCGCTTTGGTGGAAGTCGACTTTGACGATCCGACTACGAACGTGCGAGGACGTCGCGCCTTAGCAATCGCTAAACCAACTCCGAGAGGTTATTGACCACGCCGGAGCACGATCAACCTGACCACGAGGGTCTGTTTCCTGCGAGCAAACGAAGAACAAGCAAGAAACTAAGATTGCAATCTGGATATTGCGAATATAAGATGAAAGCTTTATTGATCAAGGTGGGGTTCTGTGACGCCTTTGTCTGGTCGTTGAACACAAACGAAGTACGCGAAGTTGCAGCTATGGCGAACTTTTAATCTAAACAAAACCCAAAGTCTAAACGATGCCCTAAGGGTTGTATATATGGAGGAAGAGGGGGGGAATTTCGTGGCCCTTGGTGGAGGGGTCCGAAATCAACCCTATCTCTTGTTTCCCCACACATACGGACTCTAAAAATAGCCTATACTTATGTATTTCGAAATTACATGGGCCTGGCCCAATAATAAGGTGACGCAGCACCTAAAATAGCCTCAGGACGAAATTTATGAAGTGGCATCTTGTATATTTCGTCCAAGGCTTCATGCACCCATTATGGTGGCTTCAAAGTCCTGAAATCATCACTTGTAACTCCGTTCTTGTTTCCCTTGCGCATGCCATCATCTCCATGCTTGTTCTTGCTCCAATGTTCATCCTTCTCCAAGCTAGGCCCTTCATTTGTAAGCAAAACAAATGTATCCAATTTAGGCAGCATCATATTCTCATGAACATTAGAATCATTACCAAGAAACGAAAGTACCTGGTAATTTAGTTGGCGTGCACGAGCTCTAGTAATTGGTCCAGTATGTATAGCAGCAGGGGCTGTGGGTGTAACAATTGTATTGATGTCCTCATCAGGTATTGTTGAGGAGAATGAAGCTATGCTTGCACGTTTTCTGGGTGGATTAAATAGAGAGATTCAGACCATTCTAGACTATAAGGAGTATACTAATATCACTCGTTTATTCCATCTTGCTTGTAAAGCTGAACGTAAAGTGCAGGATCGACAAGCATTGGGGCGATCTAACTTTTCTGCAGGCCGACCTTCATCATGGACACCGCGTGCATCTTCTACTTCAACTGCACCAGCACCTCAATAAGGTGCCTCCTCCAGCCGTGATACAAGAAAACAGGCACAACCACCATTATCTGCCAAGAGCGCACCTGCTGGGCCTGCACAGAGTTCTTCTTCTTCCATGGCATCAACAGGGCACACAGGTGATATTATTTGTCGTCGTTGTAAGGGAGGAGGTCATTATGCGAGAGAATGCAAATCTCCGCGTGTGATGATTGCTACCGCAGATGGTGGATATGAGTCCGCTAGTGACTATGATGAGGACACATTGGCTCTTATTACACGTGAAGAACATGGTGGAGATGATTCTGATCATGAGACGCAATACATGGCTCCTGAAGACTCTGACAGGTATGAATGTTTAGTTGCTCAACGTGTTTTGAGTGTGCAGGTCACACAAGCTGAGCAAAATCAGAGGCACAATTTGTTCCATACTAAGGGAGTTGTGAAGGAACGTTCTGTGCGCGTCATAATAGACGGAGGGAGCTGCAACAACTTGGCTAGCATGGAGATGGTGGAGAAGCTTTCTCTCACCACAAGACCACATCCACATCCTTACTACATCCAATGGTTCAACAACAGCGGCAAGGTTAAGGTAACACGTATTATTCGTGTGCATTTTAGTATCTCTACATATGCTGATTATGTTGATTGTGATGTGGTACCTATGCAAGCATGTTCCTTATTACTTGGTAGACCATGGCAATTTGATAAAAATTCTGTACACCATGGTAGAAACAATCACTATACTCTTGTTCATAAGGATAAAAATATTACTTTGCTTCCTATGACTCCTGATTCCATTTTGAAAGATGATATTAATAGAGCTAATAAAGCAAAACAGGAGAAGAATAAGAGTGAAAATCAGATTGTGGCAAAAGAATTTGAGCAACAAATGAAGCCTAATAATAAACCATCTAGTGTTGCTTCTGAAATTAAATTGAAAAGTGCATGTTTATTTGCCACCAAATCTGATATTAATGAGCTAGATTTCAGCAAATCTGTTTGCTATGCTTTTGTGTGCAAAGAGGCATTATTTTCATTCGAGGACGTGCCTTCCTCTTTGCCTCTTGCTGTCACTAACATTTTGCAGGAGTTCACTGACGTTTTTCCACAAGACGTGCCACCGGATTACCACCTATTCGAGGGATTGAGCATCAGATTGACTTAGTTCCCGGTGCTTCACTGCCAAACCGTGCACCATACCGTACCAATCCAGAGGAGACGAAGGAGATTATGCGTCAAGTACAAGAGCTTCTCGACAAAGGTTATATACGCGAATCCCTTAGTCCTTGTGCTGTTCCTATTATTCTAGTGTCGAAAAAGGATGGTACATCACGTATGTGTGTTGATTGTAGAGGCATTAATAATATTACTATTCGTTATCGTCATCCTATTCCTAGGCTAGATGATATGCTTGATGAATTGAGTGGCTCTACAATATTCTCCAAAGTTGATTTGGTAGTGGCTACCATCAAATTCGTATGAAATTGGGAGATGAATGGAAAACAACATTTAAAACTAAGTTTGGATTATATGAGTGGTTAGTCATGCCTTTTGGGTTAACTAATGCACCTAGTACTTTCATGAGATTAATGAACGAAGTTTTACGTGCTTTCATTGGACGATTTGTGGTAGTTTACTTTGATGACATATTGATTTATAGCAGATCTTTGGAAAAACATTTGGAACATTTACGTGCTATTTTTATTGCTCTATGTGATGCACGTTTGTTTGGTAACCTTGGGAAGTGCACCTTTTGCACCGACCGAGTATCTTTTCTTGGCTATGTTGTTACTCCACAGGGAATTGAAGTTGATAAAGCCAAGATTGAAGCTATTGAGAGTTGGCCGCAGCCCAAAACAGTCACACAAGTGAGGAGTTTTCTTGGCCTCGCTGGATTCTATAGGCGTTTTGTGAGAGATTTCAGCACCATTGCTGCACCTCTCAATGAGCTTACAAAGAAAGATGTGCCTTTTCTTTGGGGTACTGCACAGGAAGAAGCCTTCACGGTATTGAAAGATAAGTTGACACATGCTCCTTTACTCCAACTTCCTGATTTTAATAAGACTTTTGAGCTTGAATGTGATGCTAGTGGAATTGGATTAGGAGGTGTGTTATTACAAGATGGCAAACTTGTTGCATACTTTTCTGAAAAATTGAGTGGGCCTAGTCTGAATTATTCTACTTATGATAAAGAATTATATGCTCTTGTTCGGACTTTAGAAACATGGCAACATTATTTATGGCCCAAAGAATTTGTTATACATTCTGATCATGAATCTTTGAAACATATTAAAAGTCAAGCTAAACTGAATCGTAGACATGCTAAATGGGTTGAATTCATTGAGACTTTCCCTTATGTCATTAAACACAAGAAGGGAAAAGAAAATGTTATTGCTGATGCATTGCCTCGTCGCTATACTATGCTTTCACAACTTGACTTCAAAATATTTGGTTTGGAGACCATCAAAGATCAATATGTGCATGATGCTGATTTTAAAGATGTAATGCAGAATTGTAAAGAAGGAAGAATGTGGAACAAGTTTGTTGTTAACGATGGATTTGTGTTTCGTGCTAACAAGCTATGCATTCCAGCTAGCTCCGTTCGTCTTTTGTTGTTGCAGGAGGCGCATGGAGGAGGATTAATGGGACACTTTGGCGTGAAGAAGACGGAGGACGTACTTGCTACACATTTCTTTTGGCCAAAGATGAGACGGGATGTTGAGCGTTTTATTGCTCGCTGCACTACATGTCAAAAAGCTAAGTCACGACTCAATCCTCATGGTTTGTATATGCCTTTGCCTGTACCTAGTGTTCCTTGGGAGAATATATCTATGGACTTTGTTTTAGGTTTACCTCGAACAAAGAAGGGGAGGGATAGCATATTTGTTGTCGTGGATAGATTCTCGAAAATGGCACACTTTATACCATGTCATAAAAGCGATGATGCTGTTAATGTTGCTGATTTGTTCTTTCGTGAAATTATTCGCTTGCATGGTGTGCCAAATACTATTGTTTCAGATCATGATACTAAATTTCTTAGCCACTTTTGGAGATGTTTATGGGCTAAGTTGGGGACTAAACTGCTTTTTAGTACTACTTGTCACCCCCAAACTGATGGACAAACTGAAGTAGTCAATAGAACGTTGTCTACTATGCTTAGGGCTGTTTTGAAGAATAATAATGATGAGGACATGACTACCTTGGATATGACCAAAAATATTGCCTATATGCATATTTGTCAGGTGATTTCTAGTGCAAACTATTCAATAATCTATTTATGTTATCCAGAACAAAAATACTTCACACACTTTTGTGTTTTGTCTAATTGCAGGTGTATGGGACATTTGTACAATCCACATATGAAGATAAGGAAGAAAGAGATGTTTATTTGCTGTCCAAAAAGTTCTCTCACGTCACTTTTGGCCCAAGAGAAGATAGAGTCCAAGTCTCTCACGTTCTGGATTCAGATTCGGACTGCACAGACATACCTGACTCAAAACGCACACAAGTTTTTCATACGGACACCGAATTGGGTGATTCTTTTTTTGTTGGAAACTAGATTTCGTTCACTTTCCAACCCAATTGGAATCACCTTCAAATTCGTCCGGAGCGTTGAGTTGTGGACGAAACAATCTGATGCTGCAGCAGAATCCGACTCAAACTACAAGTCCAAAGGTGTTACATCACCTCCACTTGGGCCCATTGGCCTTGTACGACCTAGATTTAGTTTTAGGCTGCCTTGGGACGTCCTCCCACCTCCTTGGCCGCCACCCCTTGCTCCTATATAAGTAGATCCATCTAGTAGCTTTTCCTTGGGATTTGTTTAGTTAAAAGTTAGCCATTGCAACTTCGTGTACTTCGTTTGTGTCCAACGACCAGACCAAGACCGCTTCCGGATCCCCACCATTATCAATACCTCATATATATTTGCAATATTCAGATTGCTTTATCATATTCTTGCTCGTTCTTCGATTGCTTGCAGGAATAGACCTTCGTGGTCAGGCTGACCGTGCTTTCGGCATCGTCAGTAACCTCAGGAGATTGATTTAGCGATTGCTAAGGCGCAACGTCGTGCACGTTTGTAGTCGGATCGTCAAAGTCGTCTCCACCAAATTGATAGTTATCATCTCATCGAAAGATCGGGACACCCCTGCCTGATGATGAGGACATGACTACCTTGGATATGACCAAAAATATTGCATATATGCATATTTGTCAGGTGATTTCTAGTGCAAACTATTCAATAATCTATTTATGTTATCCAGAACAAAAATACTTCACACACTTTTGTGTTTTGTCTAATTGCAGGTGTATGGGACATTTGTACAATCCACATATGAAGATTGATAGAGGCGAGGGTCCCGATCTTTCGATGAGATGATAACTATCGATTTGGTGGAGACGACTTTGACAATCCGACTACAAACATGCACGACGTTGCGCCTTAGCAATCGCTAAACCAATCTCCTGAGGTTACTGACGATGCTGGAAGCACGGTCAGCCTGACCACGAAGGTCTATTCCTGCAAGCAATCGAAGAACGAGCAAGAATATGATAAAGCAATCTGAATATTGCAAATATATATGAAGTATTGATAATGGTGGGGATCCGGAAGCGGTCTTGGTCTGGTCGTTGGACACAAACGAAGTACACGAAGTTGCAATGGCTAACTTTTAACTAAACAAATCCCAAGGAAAAGCTACTAGATGGATCTACTTATATAGGAGCAAGGGGTGGAGGCCAAGGAGGTGGGAGGACGTCCCAAGGCAGCCTAAAACTAAATCTAGGTCGTACAAGGCCAATGGGCCCAAGTGGAGGTGATGTAACACCTTTGGACTTGTAGTTTGAGTCGGATTCTGCTGCAGCATCAGATTGTTTCGTCCACAACTCAACGCTCCGGACGAAAGGTGATTCCAATTGGGTTGGAAAGTGCACGAAATCTAGTTTCCAACAAAAAAAGAATCACCCAATTCGGAGTCCGTATGAAAAACTTGTGTGCGTTTTGAGTCAGGTGTGTCTGTGCAGTCCGAATCTGAATCCAGAACGTGAGAGACTTGGACTCTATCTTCTCTTGGGCCAAAAGTGACGTGAGAGAACTTTTTGGACAGCAAATAAACATCTCTTTCTTCCTTATCTTCATATGTGGATTGTACAAATGTCCCATACACCTGCAATTAGACAAAACACAAAAGTGTGTGAAGTATTTTTGTTCTGGATAACATAAATAGATTATTGAATAGTTTGCACTAGAAATCACCTGACAAATATGCATATATGCAATATTTTTGGTCATATCCAAGGTAGTCATGTCCTCATCATCCTCCCTTCTTGAAAATAAAGCCGTCCTCGGCGTTGCTTAATCTGAAATGTGGCTAACAAAAGAGACAAGGTGTACATGTTGTATATGTATATGTCATCCATTTTTACTTCCCTTGATTTTTGCATATATGACACATGAATAGATGAGTAACTTGCATAGTTCATAAAATCTAAAGCCAAAAAATTAGCACAAGAAGTAGAAGGCATGAAAATATTGCAACTCAGTTTGCACATATAAGTGAAGCTCTTATTCATTTCAAAAGATTGACAATGTTCATCATTAAACCATCCCAACATTGGTGAATAAACCTTACTTGCATCAAATTTACATGCTACAACATGCTTAAATACGCAAACATGCAATAAGTCATTCAACACAGAATCATCACCAAGATTAGAGGTCATATCAAAATGATTAAACATTGGTTCTTTTGCATCAATAGTTAATTCAATGGGTGCACTCAAAATTGTTGGTATATCAGTTGTTTGATCACATGGCAAAGTCAAATTATCAACATAGTCCTCTAAAATAGGTGGTGTGATCAAAGTAGTGGGTAGCTCATCAGATGGTGCATTCAAATTGACAAGGCATTCATCATTCTCATGTAGAGATGGAAGATCAGTACCTTTGTCATTACCTCTTATGATCAACTCAGATGATGTAGCCACTCTCGGGGGCGATGTGTCACATGGTGGAGGTGATGTAGTCCTGACAACAACGGATGTGGTTGTCATAGTATGCTTAGTAGTTGAAGGAACAATCATATCAACTCTTGGAATGTGCACCGTGCGCTTGTTCTCCTCGTGGCCAACACGTCGTTTTATTTCCTGTTCAGCTTTGCAAGCAAGATGAAACAAATGGTCCATAGAATAACACTCTTCATGAATTAGTATCTCTTGAATATCACGGTTTAATCCTCCCCAAAATCTATCCATAAAATCATCTTCACTTTCTTCTAAAGAGGAATGCAACAAGGTAGTTTGTAAATCATCATAATATTTTGTTACAGTTTCACTACCTTGTTTTAAGTGTTGCAACTTCTTAATCATGTCACGAGTATAATAAGCAGGGACGAAAGTATGTCGCATGGCAAGTTTCAAATCATCCCAAGTATTAGGTATATAATCAGGGTGTAACCGACAATATTCACTCCACCAAACCAAAGCATAACCAGTGAAAGAACCAACCGCAACCGTAACCTTTTTATGTTCATCGAAATTATGGGAAGCAAATATATTTTTCATGTCGAACTCCCATTCAATATATAAAGCAGGTTTAAAACGGCCATTAAATGGTGGTATAGATACATTAACCTGATCATGTGCATTTGGATGTTTGTGCACCTCTCGTGACGGTTGTGGTATTTGCAAAGGTGGTGGCACGTCTCCCGTGATTGACAAAGCCCATGAATTGACTCTGGATCCTGTCATAATTAGTAGAACAAGAAACAGAACCCAAAAATAATGTTCCTATAACTACTAGGATGTGGTGGTAAAACGCTCACAGTAAAGCAAATATCAATGTCTTACAAGTTCTTACCATGCAGCAGGCGGTGATCGGCAACCAGCGGTGTCAAGTAACTCCGAATATTGAGTAAAGCGATTGCCAGGGGAGCGTACGTATACACGGTGTAGAAATATGTGGAGCTGGGTTGGCTATATATGGTAGCAAAAGATTAGCAATAATCAATTCAAAGATGCAATGTTGAATAAACGCTCAACGACGGTACTGTGCTGGTCCTAGGCTAGACCGGACTAGAGACGCGAGCCTAGAACACTAATGAGGTCACGGCGTAGCATAACTAGCATCAATGAAGGATACTAAGTAGCTCTTGACAGCAAGATATAAGTGAAGATCACAACGGCAATGAAGATAATGATGAAAAACAACTGCCAAGCAGGATATACAACAACTCTCTCTCCAACTTTCCTCTTGAAAAGTTTGAGACAATTTTCTGATAAATTCTTTCAAAGAATGCTACTAACTCAAGCTTTCCAATGCAAAAAGAATCACTCAATTCCGAGTTGATATGAGGAGTCAAAGAATTCTAAAACTGGCCTGAAAAATTGGAACAAGTTGTGTTCACGAACTTCGGAGGGCAAAAATACCTATTTAGAAGCCGATTTTGAGGTGTCAAATATTGAACTAGCTTCTGCAACTATTTAGATGCGTCTCGTTGCTAGCTTCAATTTGATTACTCACGGAGCCAAAACGGACTTCGTATGAGGAAGATACACCTGTTTTACTGAACAGTGCGCAAAACAGATTCCAATCCGAATTCAGGTACGAGATTGATTCTAGATAGATCCAATTTTTTTTTCTTCTCTTTTTTTTTTCTCACCCTTTTTTTTTCTTTTTCTTCTCTCTCTTTTTCTTTTTTTTTCCTTTTTTCTCTTTTTTTTCTCTATCTTTTTTTTTCTTTCCAAGACAAACTAGATAAGATGCAGATTGGATCAGGCGAAGATGTGAATGACCTCAACTATGATTATGACAATGAACAGTGCGTAGCACGTGGTGGAAATTAATAGATGAGATGGTGGACAGCGGAAGGGATAATGATGCAGCGGCGGCGTGACTAATGTAAACAGAACTCGAAACTCTAAAGGAACTAGACGCGAAGACCAGCAACTGACACGACGATGCAACCGATAATTCAACTATGCAAGCAATGAATAGAAAATTGCAAAGGCTCAGACTGGCTTGGATAAAGGATGAACAGATCTAACTTTTTTTTGTGTGGCTTTTTCTTGGACAATAGGTAAGAAAATAAATCTAATCTAGGAAAACTGGAAATTCTCACCGAGCAACCTGAAAACTGATACCACTTGATAGAGGCGAGGGTCCCGATCTTTCGATGAGATGATAACTATCGATTTGGTGGAGACGACTTTGACAATCCGACTACAAGCATGCACGACGTTGCGCCTTAGCAATCGCTAAACTAATCTCCTGAGGTTACTGACGATGCTGGAAGCACGGTCAGCCTGACCACGAAGGTCTATTCCTGCAAGCAATCGAAGAACGAGCAAGAATATGATAAAGCAATCTGAATATTGCAAATATATATGAAGTATTGATAATGGTGGGGATCCGGAAGCGGTCTTGGTCTGGTCGTTGGACACAAACGAAGTACACGAAGTTGCAATGGCTAACTTTTAACTAAACAAATCCCAAGGAAAAGCTACTAGATGGATCTACTTATATAGGAGCAAGGGGTGGAGGCCCAAGGAGGTGGGAGGACGTCCCAAGGCAGCCTAAAACTAAATCTAGGTCGTACAAGGCCAATGGGCCCAAGTGGAGGTGATGTAACACCTTTGGACTTGTAGTTTGACTCGGATTCTGCTGCAGCATCAGATTGTTTCGTCCACAACTCAACGCTCCGGACGAATTTAAAGGTGATTCCAATTGGGTTGGAAAGTGCACGAAATCTAGTTTCCAACAAAAAAAGAATCACCCAATTCGGAGTCCGTATGAAAAACTTGTGTGCGTTTTGAGTCAGGTGTGTCTGTGCAGTCCGAATCTGAATCCAGAACGTGAGAGACTTGGACTCTATCTTCTCTTGGGCCAAAAGTGACGTGAGAGAACTTTTTGGACAGCAAATAAACATCTCTTTCTTCCTTATCTTCATATGTGGATTGTACAAATGTCCCATACACCTGCAATTAGACAAAACACAAAAGTGTGTGAAGTATTTTTGTTCTGGATAACATAAATAGATTATTGAATAGTTTGCACTAGAAATCACCTGACAAATATGCATATATGCAATATTTTTGGTCATATCCAAGGTAGTCATGTCCTCATCAAAGATAAGAAAGAAAGAGATGTTTATTTGCTGTACAAAAAGTTCTCTCACGTCACTTTTGGCCCAAGAGAAGATAGAGTCCAAGTCTCTCACGTTCTGGATTCAGATTCGGACTGCACAGACATACCTGACTCAAAACGCACACAAGTTTTTTATACGGACTCCGAATTGGGTGATTCTTTTTTTGTTGGAAACTAGATTTCGTTCACTTTCCAACCCAATTGGAATCACCTTCAAATTCGTCCGGAGCGTTGAGTTGTGGACGAAACAATCTGATGCTGCAGCAGAATCCGACTCAAACTACAAGTCCAAAGGTGTTACATCACCTCCACTTGGGCCCATTGGCCTTGTACGACCTAGATTTAGTTTTAGGCTGCCTTGGGACGTCCTCCCACCTCCTTGGCCGCCACCCCTTGCTCCTATATAAGTAGATCCATCTAGTAGCTTTTCCTTGGGATTTGTTTAGTTAAAAGTTAGCCATTGCAACTTCGTGTACTTCGTTTGTGTCCAACGACCAGACCAAGACCGCTTCCGGATCCCCACCATTATCAATACCTCATATATATTTGCAATATTCAGATTGCTTTATCATATTCTTGCTCGTTCTTTGATTGCTTGCAGGAATAGACCTTCGTGGTCAGGCTGACCGTGCTTTCGGCATCGTCAGTAACCTCAGGAGATTGGTTTAGCGATTGCTAAGGCGCAACGTCGTGCACGTTTGTAGTCGGATCGTCAAAGTCGTCTCCACCAAATCGATAGTTATCATCTCATCGAAAGATCGGGACACCCCTTCCTCTATCAAATAAGAAAATGTGGGAGGAATGCTTGCCTCATATTGAATTTGCTTATAATCGTTCATTGCATTCTACTACTAAGATGTGCCCTTTTGAAGTTGTGTATAGTTTCCTACCTCATGCACCTATTGATTTGTTGCCTCTTCCATCTTCGGAGAAGGTTAATTTTGATGCTAAACAACGTGCTGAATTGATTTTAAAAATGCATGAGTTAACTAAGGAAAACATTGAGCGCATGAATGCTAAATATAAACTTGCTGGAGATAAGGGTAGAAAACATGTTGTGTTTGCACCTGGAGATCTTGTTTGGTTACATTTGCGTAAGGATAGATTTCCTGATTTGCGCAAATCAAAGTTAATGCCACGTGCTGATGGTCCCTTTAAGGTGTTAGAGAAAATAAATGATAATGCATATAAACTTGAGCTGCCTGCAGATTTTGGGGTTAGTCCCACTTTTAACATTGCAGATTTGAAGCCTTATTTGGGTGAGGAAGATGAACTTCCGTCGAGGACGACTTCATTTCAAGAAGGGGAGGATGATGAGGACATCAATACAATTGTTACACCCACAGCCCCTGCTGCTATACATACTGGACCAATTACTAGAGCTCGTGCACGCCAACTAAATTACCAGGTACTTTCGTTTCTTGGTAATGATTCTAATGTTCATGAGAATATGATGCTGCCTAAATTGGATACATTTGTTTTGCTTTCAAATGAAGGGCCTAGTTTGGAGAAGGATGAACATTGGAGCAAGAACAAGCATGGAGATGATGGCATGCACAAGGGGAACAAGAACGGAGTTACAAGTGATGATTTCAGGACTTTGAAGCCACCATAATGGGTGCATGAAGCCTTGGACGAAATATACAAGATGCCACTTCATAAATTTCGTCCCGAGGCTATTTTAGGTGCTGCGTCACCTTATTATTGGGCCAGGCCCATGTAATTTCGAAATACATAAGTATAGGCTATTTTTAGAGTCCGTATGTGTGGGGAAACAAGAGATAGGGTTGATTTCGGACCCCTCCACCAAGGGCCACGAAATTCCCCCCTCTTCCTCCATATATACAGCCCTTAGGGCATTGTTTAGACTTTGGGTTTTGTTTAGATTAAAAGTTCGCCATAGCTGCAACTTCGCGTACTT
>NC_041387.1:279973736-280031423 GCF_002162155.2 Triticum dicoccoides | reverse complement strand
GTTTAGACTTCGGGTTTTGTTTAGATTAAAAGTTCGCCATAGCTGCAACTTCGCGTACTTCATTTGTGTTCAACGACCAGACAAAGGCGTCACAGAACCCCACCTTGATCAATAAAGCTTTCATCTTATATTCGCAATATCCAGATTGCAATCTCAGTTTCTTGCTTGTTCTTCGTTTGCTCGCAGGAAACAGACCCTCGTGGTCAGGTTGATCGTGCTCCGGCGTGGTCAATAACCTCTGGGAGTTGGTTTAGCGATTGCTAAGGCGCGACATCCTCGCACGTTCGTAGTCGGATCGTCAAAGTCGACTGCCACCAAAGCGATATCCATCATCTCATCGAAAGACGGGACACCTTTGCCTCTATCAGACACGAAGAACGAGCGGAAGAACACGAGGAAATCACGGGGAGGAACGAGGGAAAACACTCAACCAACAAGGAATCGGTCACACAAGTGCTAGATCGAAGAACACAAAGAGATACACGAGATCCAAAGTCAACAAAGGTAAGGATACAAAGGTAACCGATCTTCTCCGTGAGGAGGCCTTGAATCCACAAAGGGATCTTCCCACGAGGGGGTCTTGAATCCGATAGGATCTACTCCGAAGAGGCCGCGGTCTCTCACGAGGAGGAGATCCGATGGATGAGCGAGGCTCTATCTCTAACTTGAGCTAAATCAACGCTAAGTCTCAAAAGGAGGAGGAGGAGTCCTATTTATAGGCTAGGGGGTCGAAGGGGTACACGGGCTCAGCCCAACACGCGCACACAGGCGCTGGCCGGATGATCCGGTTCCGAAGCCGGATGATCCGGGCTGGTCCGGATGGTCCGGGTGGAGGCCCGGATGATCCGGAGACTCGGCTGGTGGAGGCGCAGGGCCGGATGTCCGGCTGGCGGTCCGGACGTCCGGGCAGGGTCCGGATGATCCGGGACGGGGTCCGGATGATCCGGCTTCAGGGGGGAGGCTTCTGTAGTCTTCGGTGTGATTTACCCGGATGATCCGGAGGAGGGTCCGGATGATCCGGCTGAGCCCGGATGATCGGGACGACGGTCCAGATGTCCGACCTGGCTCCAACAGCCGCTCTGTCTTCTTCTTCTCCTTTCTTCCGTCTTCTCTTCCATGCTTGGCCTTGGTCCTTGGATTCTCCATGGTCATCTTGGTTGTACCTGAGTGTACGCAAGGTCCATGCATGAGGTAGTATCCATGTCTCATATGCGGAAAGTGACGGTTCGAAGAGGAGTGAATTCACCTTGTGTCCAATGGCGTATGTTCGAGGTCTCGTCATATGTCCTCTTGGGGCTTGGAGAGTAGTCGGAGTGTACATGGGGATGAACGTGGGATGCTCCGCATCATCTCCCCCCCTTGTGAAAGATCCAACCTCGGATCGTGATCCTCATCACCATGGAAACGGTTGTCGTGGACGGACTTGTAGTGGGACGTAGGTGAAGGCCTGGCGGAATCCAAGTACTCCCAGGTGTCTCCGGTATGTGGTACATGCAAAATGAGCAAACACAATCGACACTAGGAAATACAATGGTTAGCGCACACAAAATGTCCATCATGTAAGAATGAGTCCGTGCGGCAAGATATTGCATGACAAAGCGCATGAAGCTTATCAAGATGATATAGAATGATATGCAAAGCATTCATGGGATAATTAGCATGGTGCACAAAGCGACAAATTCTACCATTGTGCAAAATGATGTCATAGAGAGACGGTTCGTCAATAGCATGAGTATGGCAATGGATGCTCAATATGTGTAAGCTATCATGCAATTGATGGCGGACAATATGATCATGATGTATGAATATGCCATCAAGGAAGATCACAACAAATTTGCTAAGGAAATGCACAAGCTCATATATCATGGATGACATGGGAATACAAGATGCAACAAGGCAATCATAATGTGAGTCAATCCATGCATAATGTGCAAACTTGTGGTGAGTATGATATGTCCATCGAGCATGACATGTATGAGCACAATCAATAAATATGGAGGTGTTGGTGTACCAAAGCTCGATGTCGAGGCATGGGTGGAAGGCCGAAGGTGCATCCAATAAGTGCGAGCTCTCCTCAATGTGAAGGTCCATGTAGCCAATCTCCAATGTCGTTCCTCCGGTCGCGAGATGTATCATGTAGTCAACAAGAAGGAAACAACAATGAAAGAGTGACCCATCCAATATGCATATTTGAGGATGGCTCAAAGAGAAGGAGGTCACCTTTAGGAGTGTCACAAGGATGATGTAGTTGCGCATCTTGTATGCCTTCACATAACCAATATGCCGCGTGATGGTACCGCCTTGTGAATCCTTCAAAATGAAACAACATGACAAACACTCGGAAAAACAAATGAGGTTAGTGGAAGTGCAAAACCTATCATTCGTGTGGTAAGATACCCAACAAGTGTATGCATCATGCTCATCATAAGAATGGACAAGGGAGCATTTCATAGTATGAAGGCTTATGATGTAAGAACAACCAAATACAAGAGGCTCAATCAAACAATCATGCATCACAAGTAAAGTGTCCAAGTCTCCAAGATCAATAAGCATAGCTAGTTGGCACTCAATACAAGGAGATATGAGAGTTGCAACTAATGGAGACAAGAGGCAATGATTATGACAAATCAAGTGAGAGGCATGAGCATATGTGTCATCAACCCAAGAAAGCAAGTAATAGTGGAACATGGGTGATGCAACATAGCAAGCAATCATAGTGATCAAGTCAAGCAAGCTAGTAGTGCGAATATGCAACATACTAGAAGGAATCATGGCAAGCATGTCATGTGTGCAAATGGTGGGCATGAATAATTCACATGTCATAGAACAAGCATGAAAGCAAGATATGAGTAAAATGTCATCAATGTATTGGCGAGAGACCATATGTAAATAGCAATGGGGCATCATGACTCTCCCAACACAACAATCAACAATAGCATGGGGCACATGATAAACATGGCAAAAGCAAAAAGGATCTCCACCAAGCATGCAAATACACATAGAAGTATCATAATGGTGAATCATGGGTAGATGCAAGTAAGGGTCACAATTGCATGGCAAATGCATAGAAGCAAGTATAACATGCAAAGTGAACACGGGAAAATGAGCATAAGGTGACAAGTGGTAAATAGCCCATAGCCGTGTGAGAGCCAAGTAAAAGAGATGCGCGTAGTCCTTGCGCGAAGGGAACGGTGGTAAGGATTGTCCACGGGATCCCAAGTCATCGTTGCTCTCAAGAGCTCGATTCGTCAACTCTTGGGATTGAGAGGTTGACGAGTATATGAGAGTACCTACACAAAACAAAGACAAAGGAAAAATTGTGTGTGCATGGTATATGTACACATCATCCATCATGATGCGCACATGCATGTGTCGGTTAGCACAAAATAGCCAATGCTCAAATAAATGAGATGCGTGATATAGAAACATGTCATCCATTATGATAGGTTTGTTGTTATGTATCGCATAATGGAGACTCAAATTGTGTAATGCATCATGAGAAATATCTAGAGCATTGTTATTCATGGAATGCATATGGTGCAAGCAATCATGGGAATCATGCAAAGTATGAAATGCATCAAGATCTCCTAATATGTATGAGGAAACTATGGGGGTCTCCTCATGAGCATGAGTAGCAACATCACATGGAGAATATTGACAACATCCAAAACAATGCATATTCGAAACAATGTGATCATGGCATGACATAGTAGATGAATTGCACAAATCATGTAAAGGAAGCATGGCAATATCATCACAAGAGAAGCAAAAGCCAATGACCATCACCTCGTCATCTATGCCATAAGTGCAAATGGGATTGATCTTAATGGGGCAAGCATAGTTAATATGTTGAGATTGAAATGAAGCAATATGGGAGATCTCACTCATAGCATATGACAAGTTCAAAGGATTGTTGATAGAGGCAAAGGTGTCCCGTCTTTCGATGAGATGATGGATATCGCTTGGGTGGCAGTCGACTTTGACGATCCGATTACGAACGTGCGAGGACGTCGCGCCTTAGCAATTGCTAAACCAACTCCGAGAGGTTATTGACCACGCCGGAGCACGATCAACCTGACCACGAGGGTCTGTTTCCTGCGAGCAAATGAAGAACAAGCAAGAAACTGAGATTGCAATCTGGATATTGCGAATATAAGATGAAAGCTTTATTGATCAAGGTGGGGTTCTGTGACGCCTTTGTCTGGTCGTTGAACAAAAACGAAGTACGCGAAGTTGCAGCTATGGCGAACTTTTAATCTAAACAAAACCCAAAGTCTAAACGATGCCCTAAGGGCTGTATATATGGAGGAAGAGGGGGGAATTTCGTGACCCTTGGTGGAGGGGTCCGAAATCAACCCTATCTCTTGTTTCCCCACACATACGGACTCTAAAAATAGCCTATACTTATGTATTTCGAAATTACATGGGCCTGGCCCAATAATAAGGTGATGCAGCACCTATAATAGCCTCGGGACGAAATTTATGAAGTGGCATCTTGTATATTTCGTCCAAGGCTTCATGCACCCATTATGGTGGCTTCAAAGTCCTGAAATCATCACTTGTAACTCCGTTCTTGTTCCCCTTGCGCATGCCATCATCTCCATGCTTGTTCTTAATCCAATGTTCATCCTTCTCCAAGCTAGGCCCTTCATTTGTAAGCAAAACAAATGTATCCAATTTAGGCAGCATCATATTCTCATGAACATTAGAATCATTACCAAGAAACGAAAGTACCTGGTAATTTAGTTGGCGTGCGCGAGCTCTAGTAATTGGTCCAGTATTTATAGCAGCAGGGGCTGTGGGTGTAACAATTGTGTTGATGTCCTCATCATCCTCCCCTTCTTGAAATAAAGTCGTCCTCGACGGAAGTTCATCTTCCTCACCCAAATAAGGCTTCAAATCTGCAATGTTAAAAGTGGTACTAACCCCAAAATCTGCAGGCAGCTCAAGTTTATATGCATTATCATTTATTTTCTCTAACACCTTAAAGGGACCATCAGCACGTGGCATTAACTTTGATTTGCGCAAATCCGGAAATCTATCCTTACGCAAATGTAACCAAACAAGATCTCTAGGTGCAAACACAACATGTTTTCTACCCTTATCTCCAGCAAGTTTATATTAAGCAATCATACGCTCAATGTTTTCCTTAGTTAACTCATGCATTTTTAAAATCAATTCAGCACGTTGTTTAGCATCAAAATTAACCTTCTCCGAAGATGGAAGAGGCAACAAATCAATAGGTGCACGAGGTAGGAAACCATACACAACTTCAAAAGGGCACATCTTAGTAGTAGAATGCAATGAACGATTATAAGCAAATTCAATATGAGGCAAGCATTCCTCCCACATTTTCTTATTATTCTTCAAAACAGCCCTAAGCATAGTAGACAACGTTCTATTGACTACTTCAGTTTGTCCATCAGTTTGGGGGTGACAAGTAGTACTAAAAAGCAGTTTAGTCCCCAACTTAGCCCATAAACATCTCCAAAAGTGGCTAAGAAATTTAGTATCACGATCTGAAACAATAGTATTTGTCACACCATGCAAGCGAATAATTTCACGAAAGAACAAATCAGCAACATTAACAACATCATCTCTTTTATGACATGGTATAAAGTGTGCCATTTTCGAGAATCTATCCACGACAACAAATATGCTATCCCTCCCCTTCTTTGTTCGAGGTAAACCTAAAACAAAGTCCATAGATATATCCTCCCAAGGAACACTAGGTACAGGTAACGGCATATATAAACCATGAGGATTGAGTCGTGACTTAGCTTTTTGACATGTAGTGCAGCGAGCAATAAAACGCTCAACATCCCGTCTCATCTTTGGCCAAAAGAAATGTGTAGCAAGTACGTCCTCCGTCTTCTTCACGCCAAAGTGTCCCATTAATCCTCCTCCATGCGCCTCCTGCAACAACAAAAGACGAACGGAGCTAGCTGGAATGCATAGCTTGTTAGCACGAAACACAAATCCATCGTTAACGACGAACTTGTTCCACATTCTTCCTTCTTTACAATTCTGCATTACATCTTTAAAATCAGCATCATGCACATATTGATCTTTGATGGTCTCCAAACCAAATATTTTGAAGTCAAGTTGTGAAAGCATAGTATAGCGGAGAGACAATGCATCAACAATAACATTTTCTTTTCCCTTCTTGTGTTTAATGACATAAGGAAAAGTCTCAATGAATTCAACCCATTTAGCATGTCTACGATTCAGTTTAGCTTGACTTTTAATATGTTTCAAAGATTCATGATCAGAATGTATAACAAATTCTTTGGGCCATAAATAATGTTGCCATGTTTCTAAAGTCCGAACAAGAGCATATAATTCTTTATTGATGAGGACATCAATACCATTGTTACACCCACAACCCCTACTGCTACATATACGGGACCAATTACTAGAGCTCGCGCACGCCAATTAAATTATCAGGTACTTTCGTTTCTTGGTAATGATTCTAATGTTCATGAGAATATGATGTTGCCTAAATTGGATACATTTGTTTTGCTTACAAATGAAGGGCCTAGCTTGGAGAAGGATGAACATTGGAGCAAGAACAAGCATGGAGATGATGCCATGCGCAAGGGGAACAAGAACGGAGTTACAAGTGATGATTTCTGGACTTTGAAGCCACCATAATGGGTGCATGAAGCCTTGGACGAAATATACAAGATGCCACTTCATAAATTTCGCCCCGAGGCTATTATAGGTGCTGCGTCACCTTTTTATTGGGCCAGGCCCATGTAATTCTGAAATACATAAGTATAGGCTATTTTTAGAGTCCGTATGTGTGGGGAAACAAGAGATAGGGTTGATTTCGGACCCCTCCACCAAGGGCCACGAAATTCCCCTTTCTTCCTCTATATATACAGCCCTTAGGGCACCGTTTAGATTTTGGGTTTTGTTTAGATTAAAGTTCGCCATAGCTGCAACTTCGCGTACTTCGTTTGTGTTCAACGACCAGACAAAGGCGTCACAGAACCCCACCTTGATCAATAAAGCTTTCATCTTATATTCGCAATATCCAGATTGCAATCTCAGTTTCTTGCTTGTTCTTCGTTTGCTTGCAGGAAACAGACCCTCGTGGTCAGGTTGATCGTGCTCCGGCGTGGTCAATAACCTCTGGGAGTTGGTTTAGCGATTGCTAAGGCGCGACGTCCTCACACGTTCGTAGTCGGATCGTCAAAGTTGACTGCCACCAAAGCGATATCCATCATCTCATCGAAAGACGGGACACCTTTGCCTCTATCATTTATCATACGTAGAATAATTCAGACTAGGCCCACTCAATTTTTCAGAAAAGTATGCAACAGGTTTGCCATCTTGTAATAACACACCGCCTAATCCAATTCCACTAGCACCACATTCAAGCTCAAAAGTCTTATTAAAATCAGGAAGTTGGAGTAAAGGAGCATGTGTCAACTTATCTTTCAATACCGAGAAGGCTTCTTCCTGTGCGGTACCCCAAAGAAAAGGCACATCTTTCTTTGTAAGCTCATTGAGAGGTGCAGCAATGGTGCTGAAATCTCTCACAAAATGCCTATAGAATCCAGCGAGGCCAAGAAAACTCCTCACTTGTGTGACCGTTTTGGGTTGCGGCCAACTCTCAATAGCTTCAATCTTGGCTTTATCAACTTCAATTCCCTGTGGAGTAACAACATAGCCAAGAAAAGATACTCGGTCGGTGCAAAAGGTGCACTTCCCAAGGTTACCAAACAAACGTGCATCACGTAGAGCAATAAAAATAGCACGTAAATGTTCCAAATGTTCTTCCAAAGATCTTCTATAAATCAATATGTCATCAAAGTAAACTACCACAAATCGTCCAATGAAAGCACGTAAAACTTCGTTCATTAATCTCATGAAAGTACTAGGTGCATTAGTTAACCCAAAAGGCATGACTAACCACTCATATAATCCAAACTTAGTTTTAAATGCTGTTTTCCATTCATCTCCCAATTTCATACGAATTTGATGGTAGCCACTACGCAAATCAACTTTGGAGAATATTGTAGAGCCACTCAATTCATCAAGCATATCATCTAGCCTAGGAATAGGATGACGATAACGAATAGTAATATTATTAATGCCTCTACAATCAACACACATACGTGATGTACCATCCTTTTTCGACACTAGAATAATAGGAACAGCACAAGGACTAAGGGATTCGCGTATATAACCTTTGTCGAGAAGCTCTTGTACTTGACGCATAATCTCCTTCGTCTCCTCTGGATTGGTACGGTATGGTGCACGGTTTGGCAGTGAAGCACCGGGAATTAAGTCAATCTGATGCTCAATCCCTCGAATAGGTGGTAATCCGGTGGTACGTCTTGTGGAAAAACGTCAGCGAACTCCTGCAAAATGTTAGTGACAGTAGGAGGCAAAGAGGAAGGCACATCCTCGAATGAAAATAATGCCTCCTTGCACACAAAAGCATAGCAAACAGATTTGCTGAAATCTAGCTCATCAATATCAGATTTGGTGGCAAATAAACATGCACTTTTCAATTTAATTTCAGAAGCAACACTAGATGGTTTTTTATTAGGCTTCATTTGTTGCTCAAATTCTTTTGCCACAATCTGATTTTCACTCTTATTCGTCTCCTGTTTTGCTTTATTAGCTCTATTCATATCATCTTTCAAAATGGAATCAGGAGTCATAGGAAGCAAAGTAATATTTTTATCCCTATGAACAAGAGTATAGTGATTGTTTCTACCATGGTGTACAGAATTTCTATCAAATTGCCATGGTCTACCAAGTAATAAGGAATATGCTTGCATAGGTACCACATCACAATCAACATAATCAGCATATGTAGAGATACTAAAATGCACACGAACAGTACGTGTTACCTTAACCTTGCCGCTGTTGTTGAACCATTGGATGTAGTAAGGATGTGGATGTGGTCTTGTGGTGAGAGAAATCTTCTCCACCATCTCCATGCTAGCCAAGTTGTTGCAGCTCCCTCCATCTATGATGACGCGCACAGAACATTCTTTCACAACTCCCTTGGTATGGAACAAATTGTGCCTCTGATTTTGCTCAGCTTGTGTGACCTGCACACTCAAAACACGTTGAGCAACTAAACATTCATACCTGTCAGCGTCTTCAGGAGCCATGTATTGCGTCTCATGATCAGAATCATCTCCACCATGTTCTTCACATGTAATAAGAGCCAAAGTCTCCTCATCATAGTCACTAGCGGACTCATATTGATGAGGACATCAATACCATTGTTACACCCACAGCCCCTACTACTACATATACGGGACCAATTACTAGAGCTCGCGCACGCCAATTAAATTATCAGGTACTTTCATTTCTTGGTAATGATTCTAATGTTCATGAGAATATGATGCTGCCTAAATTGGATACATTTGTTTTGCTTACAAATGAAGGACCTAGCTTGGAGAAGGATGAACATTGGAGCAAGAACAAGCATGGAGATGATGCTATGCGCAAGGGGAACAAGAACGGAGTTACAAGTGATGATTTTAGGACTTTGAAGCCACCATAATGGGTGCATGAAGCGTTGGACGAAATATACAAGATGCCACTTCATAAATTTCGTCCCGAGGCTATTATAGGTGCTGCGTCACCTTTTTATTGGGCCAGGCCCATGTAATTTCGAAATACATAAGTATAGGCTATTTTTAGAGTCCGTATGTGTGGGGAAACCAGAGATAGGGTTGATTTCGGACCCCTCCACCAAGGGCCACGAAATTCCCCCCTCTTCCTTCATATATACAGCCCTTAGGGCACCGTTTAGACTTTGGGTTTTGTTTAGATTAAAAGTTCGCCATAGCTGCAACTTCGCGTACTTCGTTTGTGTTCAATGACCAGACAAAGGCGTCACAGAACCCCACCTTGATCAATAAAGCTTTCATCTTATATTCGCAATATCCAGATTGCAATCTTAGTTTCTTGCTTGTTCTTCGTTTGCTTGCAGGAAACAGACCCTCGTGGTCAGGTTGATCGTGCTCCGGTGTGGTCAATAACCTCTCAGAGTTGGTTTAGCGATTGCTAAGGCGCGACGTCCTCGCACGTTCGTAGTCGGATCGTCAAAGTCGACTTCCACCAAAGCGATATCCATCATCTCATCGAAAGACGGGACACCTTTGCCTCTATCAAGTGGTATCAAATTTCCAGGTTGTTCGATGAGATTTTACAGTTTTTCGTAGTTTAGATCGAGTCTGTTCTTCAGACCTACAGTCCATGAAAAAGCAACAAAAAAAAATTGGGGTTAGTTCATCATATCCGAACCAATCTGAGCCTTTGCATAATCTTTTTAGGGTTTTGCTTTGTTGAATTTGCGGTTGCATCATCGTGTCTAGTTGCTGGTCTTAGAGTCTAGTCTTTTAGAGTTTCGAGTTCTGGTCATAAGTTGTCACGCCGTCGCCGCACCATCATCATCGCCCCTGCCATCTACCACCACCGCTTATCCGCCACCGCTTCGAATCCGTATCCATATACCACCACCGCTGTCATATACCACCACCGCTGCCATCTACCACCATACATCCACCACCAATCCGAGTTCTTGTCATATTAGGTTTGTTTTCGAGATCCATCTAGATTCCGATTCGTGTTTCCTTGCCGGAGTAGGTTTCGGAAAAAAAATTCGGAAACGCATTTTTCAAAAAAAAATTGGCCCGGTTTTTTTTTTCGGAAACGCATTTTTCGAAAAAAATTCTGGCTATCCTATTTTTAGGTGTTTCTGAGTGTTTTGAGACAGGTGCCATTATAGGAAGTTTTTTTTGACCCTTTTCCAGTTTTTGGGTCCGGGCAGTCAAAAAAAAAATTTGGTCGAAAAAATTTCGTGCCCATCCTGTCAGTTTGAGCTAGGAAGAGTTTTGAGACACTCGCCATTATAGTGATTTTTCGCAAAAAAAAAGCAGTGCAAAAAAATGGAGCGCAAAAAGAAAAAGAGCGATTTTTTTTCCAGAGTGTGCTTTTCCCTTGTTTACGTGCCGCGCCGTGATTTTGTTGGTGTTCTAGGCTCGCGTCTCTAGCACAGTCTAGCCTAGGACCAGCACAGTACCGTCGTTGAGCGTTTATTCAACTTTGCATCTCTGAATTGATTATTGCTGACC
Organism: Triticum dicoccoides; assembly: GCF_002162155.2. Taxonomy (NCBI): domain Eukaryota; kingdom Viridiplantae; phylum Streptophyta; class Magnoliopsida; order Poales; family Poaceae; genus Triticum; species Triticum dicoccoides. Next base: position 280,020,312 of record NC_041387.1, on the reverse strand, counting down.
CTTTTTGCTACCATATTATAAGCCTTCCCAGCTCCACATACATCTACGTCGTGCGGTTGACTCTCCCTGGTAATCGCTCTATCCAAGCTTTGAGAGTTTTTGACTACAACGGTTGCCGATCACCGCCTGCTGCTGGGTAAGAACTGGTAAGAATTTGAGATTTGCTTGACGGATTTGTGACACCCACCACCACCTCTTGTTAGTAGTCTGTAGGATCATATTCTTGTGTGTTTCTATTGCTGCTAACCATGCCAGGATCACAAGCCGACGAGACTGACTGGGAGAACATGACGAATAAGGATTTGCATGATAAATTTCAGCAAATGATGAGTCGACAGGTGCAAGATGTGTTAAACAGATTTGAAGAGGCCATGGAGAAGATAGATGGCATGGAGAAGACATTCGAAACAAAACTCGATAACAAGTTTAATGAATTGCTCGCGCGTCTTCCATCACCACCACCCGCTGCACCTAACGCACCTGATGAGGACATGACTATCTTGGATATGACCAAAAATACTGCATATATGCATATTTGTCAGGTGATTTCTAGTGCAAACTATTCAATAATCTATTTATGTTATCCAGAACAAAAATACTTCACACACTTTTGTGTTTTGTCTAATTGCAGGTGTATGGGACATTTGTACAATCCACATATGAAGATAAGGAAGAAAGAGATGTTTATTTGCTGTCCAAAAAGTTCTCTCACGTCACTTTTGGCCCAAGAGAAGATAGAGTCCAAGTCTCTCACGTTCTGGATTCAGATTCGGACTGCACAGACATACCTGACTCAAAACGCACACAAGTTTTTCATACGGACTCCGAATTGGGTGATTCTTTTTTTTGTTGGAAACTAGATTTCGTGCACTTTCCAACCCAATTGGAATCACCTTCAAATTCCTCCGGAGCGTTGAGTTGTGGACGAAACAATCTGATGCTGCAGCAGAATCCGAGTCAAACTACAAGTCCAAAGGTGTTACATCACCTCCACTTGGGCCCATTGGCCTTGTACGACCTAGATTTAGTTTTAGGCTGCCTTGGGACGTCCTCCCACCTCCTTGGCCGCCACCCCTTGCTCCTATATAAGTAGATCCATCTAGTAGCTTTTCCTTGGGATTTGTTTAGTTAAAAGTTAGCCATTGCAACTTCGTGTACTTCGTTTGTGTCCAACGACCAGACCAAGACCGCTTCCGGATCCCCACCATTATCAATACCTCATATATATTTGCAATATTCAGATTGCTTTATCATATTTTTGCTCGTTCTTCGATTGTTTGCAGGAATAGACCTTCGTGGTCAGGCTGACCGTGCTTCCGGCATCGTCAGTAACCTCAGGAGATTGGTTTAGCGATTGCTAAGGCGCAACGTCGTGCACGTTTGTAGTCGGATCGTCAAAGTCGTCTCCACCAAATCGATAGTTATCATCTCATCGAAAGATCGGGACACCCTCGCCTCTATCAAGTGGTATCAGTTTTCAGGTTGCTCAGTGAGATTTTACAGTTTTTCATAGTTTAGATCGCATCTATCATTCATACCTACAGTCCATGAAAAAGCCATTAAAAAGTTAGATCTGTTCATCATTTATCCAAGCCAGTCTGAGCCTTTGCAATTTTCTATTCATTGCTTGCATAGTTGAATTATCGGTTGCATCGTCGTGTTAGTTGCTGGTCTTAGTGTCTAGTTCCTTTAGAGTTTCGAGTTCTGTTCACATTAGTCACGCCGCCGCTGCATCATTATCCCTTCCGCTGTCCACCATCCCATCCATTAATTTCCACCACGTGCTACGCACTGTTCATTGTCATAATCATAGTTGAGGTCATTCACATCTTCGCCTGATCCAATCTGCATCTTATCTAGTTTGTCTTGGAAAGAGGGAGAAAAAAAAGATAAAGGAAAACAAGAGAGGAAAAAAAAAGAAAAAGAGAGAGAAGAAAAAGAAAAAAAAAGCGTGAGAAAAAAAAAGAGAGAAGAAAAAAAATCGGATCTATCTAGAATCAATCTCGTACCTGAATTCGGATTGGAATCTGTTTTGCGCACTGTTCAGTAAAACAGGTGTATCTTCCTCGTACGAAGTCCGTTTTGGCTCCGTGAGTACTCAAATTGAAGCTAGCGACGAGCCGCATCTAAATAGTTGCAGAAGCATGTTCAATATTTGACACTTCAAAATCAGCTTCTAAATAGGTCTTTTTGCCCTCCGAAGTTCGTGAACATAGCTTGTTTCAATTTTTCAGGCCAGTTTTAGAATTCTTTGACTCCTCATATCAACTCAGAATTGAGTGATTCTTTTTGCATTGGAAAGCTTGAGTTAGTAGAATTCTTTGAAAGAATTTATCAGAAAATTGGCTCAAACTTTTCAAGAGAAAAGTTGGAGAGAGAGTTGTTGTATATCCTGTTTGGCAGTTGTTTTTCATCATTATCTTTACTGCCGTTGTGATCTTCACTTATATCTTGCTGTCCAGAGCTACTTAGTATCCTTCATTGATGCTAGTTGTGCTACGCCGTGACCTCATTAGTGTTCTAGGCTCGCGTCTCTAGTCCGGTCTAGCCTAGGACCAGCACAGTACCGTCGTTGAGCGTTTATTCAACATTGCATCTTTGAATTGATTATTGCTAATCTTTTGCTACCATATATAGCCAACCCAGCTCCACATATTTCTACACCATGTATACGTACGCTCCCCTGGCAATCGCTTTACTCAATATTCAGAGTTACTTGACACCGCTGGTTGCCGATCACCGCCTGCTGCATGGTAAGAACTTGTAACACATTGATATTTGCTTTACTGTGAGCGTTTTACCACCACATCCTAGTAGTTATAGGAACATTATTTTTGGGTTTTGTTTCTTGTTCTACTAATCATGACAGGATCCAGAGTCAATTCATGGGCTTTGTCAATCGCGGGAGACGTGCCACCACCTTTGCAAATACCACAACCGTCACGAGAGGTGCACAAACATCCAAATGCACATGATCAGGTTAATGTATCTATACCACCATTTAATGGACGTTTTAAACCTGCTTTATATATTGAATGGGAGTTCGACATAAAAAATATATTTGCTTCCCATAATTTTGATGAACATAAAAAGGTTAAGGTTGCGGTTGGTTCTTTCACTGGTTATGCTTTGGTTTGGTGGAGTGAATATTGTCGGTTACACCCTGATTATATACCTACTACTTGGGATGATTTGAAACTTGCCATGCGACATACTTTCGTCCCTGCTTATTATACTCGTGACGATTAAGAAGTTGCAACACTTAAAACAAGGTAGTGAAACTGTAATAAAATATTATGATGATTTACAAACTACCTTGTTGCATTCCTCTTTAGAAGAAAGTGAAGATGATTTTATGGATAGATTTTAGGGAGGATTAAACCATGATATTCAAGAGATACTAATTCATGAAGAGTGTTATCCTATGGACCATTTGTTTCATCTTGCTTGCAAAGCTGAACAGGAAATAAAACGACGTGTTGGCCACGAGGAGAACAAGCGCACGGTGCACATTCCAAGAGTTGATATGATTGTTCCTTCAACTACTAGGCATACTATGACAACCACATCCGTTGTTGTCAGGACTACATCACCTCCACCATGTGACACATCGCCCCCGAGAGTGGCTACATTATCTGAGTTGATCATAAGAGGTAATGACAAAGGTACTGATCTTCCATCTCTACATGAGAATGATGAATGCCTTGTCAATTTGAATGCACCATCTGATGAGCTACACGCTACTTTGATCACACCACCTATTTTAGAGGACTATGTTGATAATTTGACTTTGCCATGTGATCAAACAACTGAAATACCAACAATTTTGAGTGCACCCATTGAATTAACTATTGATGCAAAAGAACCAATGTTTAATCATTTTGATATGACCTCTAATCTTGGTGATGATTCTGTGTTGAATGACTTATTGCATGTTTGCTTATTTAAGCATGTTGTAGCATGTAAATTTGATGCAAGTAAGGTTTATTCACCAATGTTGGGATGGTTTAATGATGAACATTGCCAATCTTTTGAAATGAATAAGAGCTTCACTTATATGTGCAAACTGAGTTGCAATATTTTCATGCCTTCTACTTCTTGTGCTAATTTTTTGGCTTTAGATTTTATGAACTATGCAAGTTACTCATCTATTCATGTGTCATATATGCAAAAATCAAGGGAAGTAAAAATGGATGACATATACATATACAACATGTACACCTTGGATATGATCAAAAATATTGCATATATGCATATTTGTCAGGTGATTTCTAGTGCAAACTATTCAATAATCTATTTATGTTATCCAGAACAAAAATACTTCACACACTTTTGTGTTTTGTCTAATTGCAGGTGTATGGGACATTTGTACAATCCACATATGAAGATAAGGAAGAAAGAGATGTTTATTTGCTGTCCAAAAAGTTCTCTCACGTCACTTTTGGCCCAAGAGAAGATAGAGTCCAAGTCTCTCACGTTCTGGATTCAGATTCGGACTGCACAGACATACCTGACTCAAAACGCACACAAGTTTTTCATACGGACTCCGAATTGGGTGATTCTTTTTTTGTTGGAAACTAGATTTCGTGCACTTTCCAACCCAATTGGAATCACCTTCAAATTCGTCCGGAGCGTTGAGTTGTGGACGAAACAATCTGATGCTGCAGCAGAATCCGAGTCAAACTACAAGTCCAAAGGTGTTACATCACCTCCACTTGGGCCCATTGGCCTTGTACGACCTAGATTTAGTTTTAGGCTGCCTTGGGACGTCCTCCCACCTCCTTGGCCGCCACCCCTTGCTCCTATATAAGTAGACCCATCTAGTAACTTTTCCTTGGGATTTGTTTAGTTAAAAGTTAGCCATTGCAACTTCGTGTACTTCGTTTGTGTCCAACGACCAGACCAAGACCGCTTCCGGATCCCCACCATTATCAATACCTCATATATATTTGCAATATTCAGATTGCTTTATCATATTTTTGCTCGTTCTTCGATTGTTTGCAGGAATAGACCTTCGTGGTCAGGCTGACCGTGCTTCCGGCATCGTCAGTAACCTCAGGAGATTGGTTTAGCGATTGCTAAGGCGCAACGTCGTGCACGTTTGTAGTCGGATCGTCAAAGTCATCTCCACCAAATCGATAGTTATCATCTCATCGAAAGATCGGGACACCCTCGCCTCTATCAGCACCTCTCCAACAACAACAACAACGACTACCTCCACGTCGCGAAACAGACCTTCGCCGAGCGAGCCGTGTTCCTCTTGCGTTTGGCCAAACTGTTGCTGCTGCTGTTGATACTTCTGTGGCTCCTGCTGCTGATGCGGAGGAGGATGATTATGTGGAAGATTACGAGGATGAGGTTGCTCAAAATCAGAACTACGTGCAACCACCTGCACCACAACCACCAGGTCGTCCACATGCAAATAATCACAATGGTAGGGCTTTCCACGAAATTCCCCCTCTTCCTCCATATATACAGCCCTTAGGGCATCGTTTAGACTTTGGGTTTTGTTTAGATTAAAAGTTCGCCATAGCTGCAACTTCGCGTACTTCGTTTGTGTTCAACGACCAGACAAAGGCGTCACAGAACCCCACCTTGATCAATAAAGCTTTCATCTTATATTCGCAATATCCAGATTGCAATCTTAGTTTCTTGCTTGTTCTTCGTTTGCTCGCAGGAAACAGACCCTCGTGGTCAGGTTGATCATGCTCCGGCGTGGTCAATAACCTCTCGGAGTTGGTTTAGCGATTGCTAAGGCGCGACGTCCTCGCACGCTCGTAGTCGGATCGTCAAAGTCGACTTCCACCAAAGCGAAATCCACCATCTCGTCGAAAGACGGGACACCTTTGCCTCTATCAAGTGGTATCAGATTTCCAGGTTGCTCGGTGAGATTTTACAGTTTTTCGTAGTTTAGATCGAGTCTTCCACCACCAATCCGAGTTCTTGTCATATTAGGTTTGTTTTCGAGATCCATCTAGATTCCGATTCGTGTTTCCTTGCCGGAGTAGGTTTCGGAAAAAAAAAGTTCGGAAACCACCCTCCGTTTAGGCCCAAAATTTTTCGAAAACGCATTTTTCGAAAAATTTTCTGGCTATCCTATTTTTAGGTGTTTCTGAGTGTTTTGAGACAGGTGCCATTATAGGAAGTTTTTTTGACCCGTTTCCAGTTTTTGGGTCCGGGCAGTCGAAAAAAAAAAATTTTGTCGAAAAAATAAATTTCGTGCCCATCCTGTCAGTTTGACCTAGGAAGAGTTTTGAGACACTCGCCATTATAGTGATTTTTCGCAAAAAAAAAAAGCAGCGCAAAAAAAAAGAGACCGATTTTTTTTCTTTCAGAGTGTGCTTTTCCCTTGTTTACGTGCCGCGCTGTGCTTTTGTTGGTGTTCTAGGCTCGCGTCTCTAGCACAGTCTAGCCTAGGACCAGCACAGTACCGTCGTTGAGCGTTTATTCAACTTTGCATCTCTGAATTGATTATTGCTGACCCTTTTTGCTACCATACTATAAGCCTTCCCAGCTCCACATACATCTATGTCGTGTGTTTGACTCTCCCTGGTAATCGCTCTATCCAAGCTTTGAGAGTTTTTGACTACAACGGTTGCCGATCACCGCCTGCTGCTGGGTAAGAACTCGTAAGAATTTGAGATTTGCTTGACGGATTTGTGATACACCACCACCACTTCTTAGTAGTCTGTAGGATCATATTCTTGTGTGTTTCTATTGCTGCTAACCATGCCAGGATCACAAGCCGACGAGATTGACTGGGAGAACTTATCGAACAAGGAGCTTCATGATAAGTTTCAGCAATTGATGACTGAACAGGTGCAAGATGTGCTGAACAATTTTGAAGAGGCCATGGAGAAGATCACTGGCCTTGAGAAAACGTTCGAAACAAAGCTCGATAACAGATTTAATGAACTACTTGCGCGTCTTCCACCACCGGCTGCACCTGTCGCACCTCTGCAACAACAACAACTACGCCCCCTTCCGAATCAGTATGGACGAGCACAGCGTGTTCCTATTGAGCCAGGACAAAATTCTGGTGCCGCTGCTACTGCTATTGGTGTTTCTTTGGCTCCTGCTACTGCTGCTGCTGGTACCCAGGAGGATGATGAGTATGCGGGCGATTATGAGGATGAGGTTGATCAAAATCAGATCTACGAGCAGCCACCAGCACCACCACCAGCAGGTCGACCTCAGGTATATATTCGTAATGGTAGGCCTGCACCACCACCTCAGGTACGAGATGATGTCCATATTCCTAAACTGAAATTGAATATTCCACCATTTGAGGGTAGATATGTTCCTGATATATATCTTACTTGGGAGTTAGAAACTGAACAATGATTTACATGTTTACAATATCCAGAGGAGAGACGGGTTGCCGCTGCTGTTTGTGCTTTCACTAGTTTTGCATGTGTATGGTGGTCTGAACATTGTAGATTATATCCTATTCCAACTACTTGGGTTGCTTTGAAAACTGCTATGCGTACTCGTTGGGTTCCACCATATTATCAACGTGAATTGCTTCAAAAATTACAGCGCTTAAGACAAGGAAAAAATTCTGTAGAAGAATATTATCAGGAATTACAAACTGGCATGATTAGATGTGGTATTGTTGAGGAGAATGAAGCTATGCTTGCACGTTTTCTGGGTGGATTAAATAGAGAGATTCAGACCATTCTAGACTATAAGGAGTATACTAATATCACTCGTTTATTCCATCTTGCTTGTAAAGCTGAACGTGAAGTGCAGGATCGACAAGCATTGGCGCGAACTAACTTTTCTGCAGGCGGACCTTCATCATGGACACCACGTGCATCTTCTACTTCAACTGCACCAGCACCTCCATCAGGTGCCACCTCCAGCCGTGATACAAGAAAACAGGCACAACCACCATTATCTGCCAAGAGCGCACCTGCGGGGCCTGCACATCGTTCTTCTTCTTCCATAGCATCAACAGGGCATACAAGTGATGTTATTTGTCGTCGTTGTAAGGGAGGAGGTCGTTATGCGAGAGAATGCAAATCTCCGCGTGTGATGATTGCTACCGCGGATGGTGGATATGAGTCCGCCAGTGACTATGATGAGGAGACTTTGGCTCTTATTACATGTGAAGAACATGGTGGAGATGATTCTGATCATGAGACGCAATACATGGCTCCTGAAGACGCTGATAGGTATGAATGTTTAGTTGCTCAACGTGTTTTGAGTGTGCAGGTCACACAAGCTGAGCAAAATCAGAGGCACAATTTGTTCCATACCAAGGGAGTTGTGAAGGAACGTTCTGTGCGCGTCATCATAGATGGAGGTAGTTGCAACAACTTGGCTAGCATGGAGATGGCGGAGAAGCTTTCTCTCACCACAATACCACATCCACATCCTTACTACATCCAATGGTTCAACAACAGCGGCAAGGTTAAGGTAACACGTACTGTTCGTGTGCATTTTAGTATCTCTACATATGCTGATTATGTTGATTGTGATGTGGTACCTATGCAAGCATGTTCCTTATTACTTGGTAGACCATGGCAATTTGATAAAAGTTCTGTACACCATGGTAGAAACAATCACTATACTCTTGTTCATAAGGATAAAAATATTACTTTGCTTCGTATGACTCCTGATTCCATTTTGAAAGATGATATTAATAGAGCTAATAAAGCAAAACAGGAGAAGAATAAGAGTGAAAATCAGATTGTGGCAAAAGAATTTGAGCAACAAATGAAGCCTAATAATAAACCATCTAGTGTTGCTTCTGAAATTAAATTGAAAAGTGCATGTTTATTTGCCACCAAATGTGATATTGATGAGCTAGATTTCAGCAAATCTGTTTGCTATGCTTTTGTGTGCAAAGAGGCATTATTTTCATTCGAGGACGTGCCTTCCTCTTTGCCTCCTGCTGTCACTAACATTTTGCAGGAGTTCGCTGACGTCTTTCCACAAGACGTGCCACCGGGATTACCGCCTATTCGAGGGATTGAGCATCAGATTGACTTAATTCCCGGTGCTTCACTGCCAAACCGTGCACCATACCGTACCAATCCAGAGGAGACGAAGGAGATTATGCGTCAAGTACAAGAGCTTCTCGACAAAGGTTATATACGCGAATCCCTTAGTCCTTGTGTTGTTCCTATTATTCTAGTGCCGAAAAAGGATGGTACATCACGTATGTGTGTTGATTGTAGAGGCATTAATAATATTTCTATTCGTTATCGTCATCCTATTCCTAGGCTAGATGATATGCTTGATGAATTGAGTGGCTCTACAATATTCCCCAAAGTTGATTTGCGTAGTGGATACCATCAAATTCGTATGAAATTGGGAGATGAATGGAAAACAGCATTTAAAACTAAGTTTGGATTATATGAGTGGTTAGTCATGCCTTTTGGGTTAACTAATGCGCCTAGTACTTTCATGAGACTAATGAACGAAGTTTTACGTGCTTTCATTGGACGATTTGTGGTAGTCTATTTTGATGATATACTGATTTATAGCAGATCTTTGGAAGAACATTTGGAACATTTACGTGCTGTTTTTATTGCTCTACGTGATGCACGTTTGTTTGGTAACCTTGGGAAGTGCACCTTTTGCACCGACCGAGTATCTTTTCTTGGCTATGTTGTTACTCCACAGGGAATTGAAGTTGACAAAGCCAAGATTGAAGCTATTGAGAGTTGGCCGCAGCCCAAAACAGTCACACAAGTGAGGAGTTTTCTTGGCCTCGCTGGATTCTATAGGCGTTTTGTGAGAGATTTCAACACCATTGCTGCACCTCTCAACGAGCTTACAAAGAAGGATGTTGATGAGGACATCAATACAATTGTTACACCCACAGCCCCTGCTGCTATACATACTGGACCAATTACTAGAGCTCGTGCACGCCAACTAAATTACCAGGTACTTTCGTTTCTTGGTAATGATTCTAATGTTCATGAGAATATGATGCTGCCTAAATTGGATACATTTGTTTTGCTTACAAATGAAGGGCCTAGCTTGGAGAAGGATGAACATTGGAGCAAGAACAAGCATGGAGATGATGGCATGCGCAAGGGGAACAAGAACGGAGTTACAAGTGATGATTTCAGGACTTTGAAGCCACCATAATGGGTGCATGAAGCCTTGGACGAAATATACAAGATGCCACTTCATAAATTTCGTCCCGAGGCTATTTTAGGTGCTGCGTCACCTTATTATTGGGCCAGGCCCATGTAATTTCGAAATACATAAGTATAGGCTATTTTTAGAGTCCGTATGTGTGGGGAAACAAGATATAGGGTTGATTTCGGACCCCTCCACCAAGGGCCACGAAATTCCCCCCTCTTCCTCCATATATACAGCCCTTAGGGCATCGTTTAGACTTTGGGATTTGTTTAGTTAAAAGTTTGCCTCCTGCTGTCACTAACATTTTGCAGGAGTTCGCTGACGTTTTTCCACAAGACGTGCCACCGGGATTACCGCCTATTCGAGGGATTGAGCATCAGATTGACTTAATTCCCGGTGCTTCACTGCCAAACCGTGCACCATACCGTACCAATCCAGAGGAGACGAAGGAGATTATGCGTCAAGTACAAGAGCTTCTCGACAAAGGTTATATACGCGAATCCCTTAGTCCTTGTGCTGTTCCTATTATTCTAGTGCCGAAAAAGGATGGTACATCACGTATGTGTGTTGATTGTAGAGGCATTAATAATATTACTATTCGTTATCGTCATCCTATTCCTAGGCTAGATGATATGCTTGATGAATTGAGTGGCTCTACAATATTCTCCAAAGTTGATTTGCGTAGTGGATACCATCAAATTCGTATGAAATTGGGAGATGAATGGAAAACAGCATTTAAAACTAAGTTTGGATTATATGAGTGGTTAGTCATGCCTTTTGGGTTAACTAATGCACCTAGTACTTTCATGAGATTAATGAACAAAGTTTTACGTGCTTTCATTGGACGATTTGTGGTAGTTTACTTTGATGACATATTGATTTATAGCAGATCTTTGGAAGAACATTTGGAACATTTACGTGCTGTTTTTATTGCTTTACGTGATGCACGTTTGTTTGGTAACCTTGGGAAGTGCACCTTTTGCACCGACCGAGTATCTTTTCTTGGCTATGTTGTTACTCCACAGGGAATTGAAGTTGATAAAGCCAAGATTGAAGCTATTGAGAGTTGGCTGCAGCCCAAAACGGTCACACAAGTGAGGAGTTTTCTTGGCCTCGCTGGATTCTATAGGCGTTTTGTGAGATATCTCAGCACCATTGCTGCACCTCTCAACGAGCTTACAAAGAAAGATGTGCCTTTTCTTTGGGGTACCGCACAGGAAGAAGCCTTCTCGGTATTGAAAGATAAGTTGACACATGCTCCTTTACTCCAACTTCCTGATTTTAATATGACTTTTGAGCTTGAATGTGATGCTAGTGGAATTGGATTAGGAGGTGTGTTATTACAAGATGGCAAACCTGTTGCATACTTTTCTGAAAAATTGAGTGGGCCTAGTCTGAATAAGTCTACTTATGATAAAGAATTATATGCTCTTGTTCGGACTTTAGAAACATGGCAACATTATTTATGGCCCAAAGAATTTGTTATACATTCTGATCATGAATCTTTGAAACATATTAAAAGTCAAGCTAAACTGAATCGTAGACATGCTAAATGGGTTGAATTCATTGAGACTTTCCCTTATGTCATTAAACACAAGAAGGGAAAAGAAAATGTTATTGCTGATGCATTGTCTCGTCGCTATACTATGCTTTCACAACTTGACTTCAAAATATTTGGTTTGGAGACCATCAAAGATCAATATGTGCATGATGCTGATTTTAAAGATGTAATGCAGAATTGCAAAGAAGGAAGAATGTGGAACAAGTTTGTCGTTAACGATGGATTTGTGTTTCGTGCTAACAAGCTATGCATTCCAGCTAGCTCCGTTTGTCTTTTGTTGTTGCAGGAGGCGCATGGAGGAGGATTAATGGGACACTTTGGCGTGAAGAAGACGGAGGACGTACTTGCTACACATTTCTTTTGGCCAAAGATGAGACGGGATGTTGAGCGTTTTATTGCTCGATGCACTACATGTCAAAAAGCTAAGTCACGACTCAATCCTCATGGTTTATATATGCCTTTGCCTGTACCTAGTGTTCCTTGGGAGGATATATCTATGGACTTTGTTTTAGGTTTACCTCGAACAAACAAGGGGAGGGATAGCATATTTGTTGTCGTGGATAGATTCTCGAAAATGGCACACTTTATACCATGTCATAAAAGCGATGATGCTGTTAATGTTGCTGATTTGTTCTTTCGTGAAATTATTCGCTTGCATGGTGTGCCAAATACTATTGTTTCAGATCGTGATACTAAATTTCTTAGCCACTTTTGGAGATGTTTATGGGCTAAGTTGGGGACTAAACTTCTTTTTAGTACTACTTGTCACCCCCAAACTGATGGACAAACTGAAGTAGTCAATAGAACATTGTCTACTATGCTTAGGGCTGTTTTGAAGAATAATAAGAAAATGTGGGAGGAATGCTTGCCTCATATTGAATTTGCTTATAATCGTTCATTGCATTCTACTACTAAGATGTGCCCTTTTGAAGTTGTGTATGGTTTCCTACCTCGTGCACCTATTGATTTGTTGCCTCTTCCATCTTCGGAGAAGGTTAATTTTGATGCTAAACAACGTGCTCAATTGATTTTAAAAATGCATGAGTTAACTAAGGAAAACATTGAGCGTATGAATGCTAAATATAAACTTGCTGGAGATAAGGGTAGAAAACATGTTGTGTTTGCACCTGGAGATCTTGTTTGGTTACATTTGCGTAAGGATAGATTTCCTGATTTGCGCAAATCAAAGCTAATGCCACGTGCTGATGGTCCCTTTAAGGTGTTAGAGAAAATAAATGATAATGCATATAAACTTGAGCTGCCTGCAGATTTTGGGGTTAGTCCCACTTTTAAGATTGCAGATTTGAAGCCTTATTTGGGTGAGGAAGATGAACTTCCGTCGAGGACGACTTCATTTCAAGAAGGGGAGGATGATGAGGACATCAATACAATTGGTACACCCACAGCCCCTGCTGCTATACATACTGGACCAATTACTAGAGCTCGTGCACGCCAACTAAATTACCAGGTACTTTCGTTTCTTGGTAATGATTCTAATGTTCATGAGAATATGATGCTGCCCAAATTGGATACATTTGTTTTGCTTACAAATGAAGGGCCTAGCTTGGAGAAGGATGAACATTGGAGCAAGAACAAGCATGGAGATGATGGCATGCGCAAGGGGAACAAGAAAGGAGTTACAAGTGATGATTTCAGGACTTTGAAGCCACCATAATGGGTGCATGAAGCCTTGGACGAAATATACAAGATACCACTTCATAAATTTCGTCCCGAGGCTATTTTAGGTGCTGCGTCACCTTATTATTGGGCCAGGCCCATGTAATTTCGAAATACATAAGTATAGGCTATTTTTAGTGTCCATATGTGTGGGGAAACAAGAGATAGGGTTGATTTCGGACCCCTCCACCAAGGGCCACGAAATTCCCCCCTCTTCCTCCATATATACAGCACTTAGGGCATCGTTTAGACTTTGGGTTTTGTTTAGATTAAAAGTTCGCCATAGCTGCAACTTCGCGTACTTCGTTTGTGTTCAACGACCAGACAAATGCGTCACAGAACCCCACCTTGATCAATAAAGCTTTCATCTTATATTCGCAATATCCAGATTGCAATCTTAGTTTCTTGCTTGTTCTTCGTTTGCTCGCAGGAAACAGACCCTCGTGGTCAGGTTGATCGTGCTCCGGCGTGGTCAATAACCTCTCGGAGTTGGTTTAGCGATTGCTAAGGCGCGACGTCCTTGCACGCTCGTAGTCGGATCGTCAAAGCCGACTTCCACCAAAGCGAAATCCACCATCTCATCGAAAGACGGGACACCTTTGCCTCTATCACGCTCGGTGGAGATCTGTTTCGCGACGTGGAGGTAGTCGTTGTTGTTGTTGTTGGAGAGGTGCGTTAGGTGCAGCGGGTGGTGGTGGTGGAAGACGCGCGAGCAATTCATTAAACTTGTTATCGAGCTTTGTTTCGAATGTCTTCTCCATGCCATCTATCTTCTCCATGGCCTCTTCAAATCTGTTTAGCACATCTTGCACCTGTCCACTCATCATTTGCTGAAATTTATCATGCAAATCCTTATTCGTCATGTTCTCGCAGTCAGTCTCGTCGGCTTGTGATCCTGGCATGGTTAGCAGCAATAGAAACACACAAGAATATGATCCTACAGACTACTAACAAGAGGTGGTGGTGGGTGTCACAAATCCGTCAAGCAAATCTCAAATTCTTACCAGTTCTTACACAGCAGCAGGCGGTGATCGGCAACCGTTGTAGTAAAAAACTCTCAAAGCTTGGATAGAGCGATTACCAGGGAGAGTCAAACGCACGACGTAGATGTATATGGAGCTGGGAAGGCTTATAATATGGTAGCAAAAAGGGTCGGTAATAATCAATTCAGAGATGCAAAGTTGAATAAACGCTCAACGACGATACTGTGCTGGTCCTAGGCTAGACTATGCTAGAGACGCGAGCCTAGAACACCAACAAAATCACGGCGCGGCACGTAAACAAGGGAAAAGCACACTCTGGATTTTTTTTCACTCTTTTTTTTGCGCTGCTTTTTTTTTGCGAAAAATCACTATAATGGCGAGTGTCTCAAAACTCTTCCTAGGTCAAACTGACAAGATGGGCACGAAATTTTTTCGACCATTTTTTTTTCGACTGCCCGGACCCAAAAACTGGAAACGGGTCAAAAAAAACTTCCTATAATGGCACCTGTCTCAAAACACTCAGAAACACCTAAAAATAGGATAGCCAGAATTTTTTTCGAAAAAAGTCGTTTTCGAAAAATTTTGGGCCTAAACGGAGGGTGGTTTCCGGACTACGAACGTCATATGAGATGATGGATATCGCTTTGGTGGAAGTCGACTTTGACGATCCGACTACAAACGTGCGAGGACGTCGCGCCTTAGCAATCGCTAAACCAACTCCGAGAGGTTATTGACCAAGCCGGAGCATGATCAACCTGACCACGAGGGTCTGTTTCCTGCAAGCAAACGAAGAACAAGCAAGAAACTGAGATTGCAATCTGGATATTGCGAATATAAGATGAAAGCTTTATTGATCAAGGTGGGGTTCTGTGACGCCTTTGTCTGGTCGTTGAACACAAACGAAGTACGCGAAGTTGCAGCTATGGCGAACTTTTAATCTAAAGAAAACCCAAATTCTAAACGATGCCCTAAGGGCTGTATATATGAAGGAAGAGGGGGGAATTTCGTGACCCTTGGTGGAGGGGTCCGAAATCAACCCTATCTCTTGTTTCCCCACACATACGGACTCTAAAAATAGCCTATACTTATGTATTTCAAAATTACATGGGCCTGGCCCAATAATAAGGTGATGCAGCACCTATAATAGCCTCGGGACGAAATTTATGAAGTGGCATCTTGTATATTTCGTCCAAGGCTTCATGCACCCATTATGGTGGCTTCAAAGTCCTGAAATCATCACTTGTAACTCCGTTCTTATTCCCCTTGCGCATGCCATCATCTCCATGCTTGTTCTTAATCCAATGTTCATCCTTCTCCAAGCTAGGCCCTTCATTTGTAAGCAAAACAAATGTATCCAATTTAGGCAGCATCATATTCTCATGAACATTAGAATCATTACCAAGAAACGAAAGTACCTGGTAATTTAGTTGGCGTGCGCGAGCTCTAGTAATTGGTCCAGTATTTATAGCAGCAGGGGCTGTGGGTGTAACAATTGTATTGATGTCCTCATCAATTGTCAAACATGAAGTGACCAATAGAATTTTCACAAGTTATCCTATGGAGCATAGCATCACAACTAGGCAACTCAACGTGCTCATCATCATATTCATCATAAATAGGTAAGTCAAGACCTGAGGAAGTCGTACTAGCATGAAGCATGGTAATAGGTGGGTCAACATCATGGGAGCAATCAATGTCAAGAGAGTCCACTAGTGGGACAAGAGAAGCACCATCACCTATGTTACCTTTGGAGCGTCGCTCATGTGTTCTAGGTGAGGTGTTAAAGATCGTCTCGTTGTCATCTTCATCTTGATGGAACCATGTGGGGGGTGCATCATCGTCCACCATGGCCATCGGTGTTTCCATTGGAGGGATGGACTCGTCGAGGATAGGCATGTCGTCATGTAGGAGACCTATCACCAAAGAAGAAAACACATTAGGAGTAGAGGTTAAGTCGTTAGAAATCATAGTGGCCTCACATGCTGTGTCAACTACCTCACTCACTAAGTGTTGTGGCTCACTCACTCCCTCAAGGATGCTCTCACTCGTATGGTAGGTGGAGTCACTCAAATGGCTCTCAACCTCACATAGGATGTGTTGCATGCTCTCATGTGTGGGGCTAGTGGTGGTCACACTCATCCTCTCATAGGAAATGCTCTCAATGTCACGTATGGTGGAGTCACTCATGGGGTGGTGGCTCTCCTCACATGGCACTTTGGGCATCTCTTCATATGTGGGTGTCGGAGAGGTGTAGGTGCAAATGTCTCCATGCGCGGTCGTGTAGCTTGACTCGGAGTATGAGTCCAATGTGGGCGCCGTCTTCATGGTGTTGAAGAGGTTCGCGCTCATCACCGTGGTCGAAGGGGATGGCCCTTGCTCGACCTTCTTGTCGCCGTCTTGGTGTTGGAGGTCCATATGATGTGTGATAGAGGCAAAGGTGTCCCGTCTTTCGATGAGATGATGGATATCGCTTTGGTGGCAGTCGACTTTGACGATCCGACTACGAACGTGCGAGGACGTCGCGCCTTAGCAATCGCTAAACCAACTCCGAGAGGTTATTGACCACGCCGGAGCACGATCAACCTGACCACGAGGGTCTGTTTCCTGCGAGCAAACGAAGAACAAGCAAGAAACTGAGATTGCAATCTGGATATTGCGAATATAAGATGAAAGCTTTATTGATCAAGGTGGGGTTCTGTGACGCCTTTGTCTGGTCGTTGAACACAAACGAAGTATGCGAAGTTGCAGCTATGGCGAACTTTTAATCTAAACAAAACCCAAAGTCTAAACGATGCCCTAAGGGCTGTATATATGGAGGAAGAGGGGGAATTTCGTGGCCCTTGGTGGAGGGGTTCGAAATCAACCCTATCTCTTGTTTCCCCACACATACGGACTCTAAAAATAGCCTATACTTATGTATTTCGAAATTACATGGGCCTGGCCCAATAATAAGGTGAGGCAGCACCTAAAATAGCCTCGGGACGAAATTTATGAAGTGGCATCTTGTATATTTCGTCCAAGGCTTCATGCACCCATTATGGTGGCTTCAAAGTCCTGAAATCATCACTTGTAACTCCGTTCTTGTTCCCCTTGCGCATGCCATCATCTCCATGCTTGTTCTTGCTCCAATGTTCATCCTTCTCCAAGCTAGGCCCTTCATTTGTAAGCAAAACAAATGTATCCAATTTAGGCAGCATCATATTCTCATGAACATTAGAATCATTACCAAGAAACGAAAGTACCTGGTAATTTAGTTGGCGTGCACGAGCTCTAGTCATTGGTCCAGTATGTATAGTAGCAGGGGCTGTGGGTGTAACAATTGTATTGATGTCCTCATCATCCTCCCCTTCTTGAAATGAAGTCGTCCTCGACGGAAGTTCATCTTCCTCACCCAAATAAGGCTTCAAATCTGCAATGTTAAAAGTGGGACTAACCCCAAAATCTGCAGGCAGCTCAAGTTTATATGCATTATCATTTATTTTCTCTAACACCTTAAAGGGACCATCAGCACGTGGCATTAACTTTGATTTGCGCAAATCAGGAAATCTATCCTTACGCAAATGTAACCAAACAAGATCTCCAGGTGCAAACACAACATGTTTTCTACCCTTATCTCCAGCAAGTTTATATTTAGCATTCATATGCTCAATGTTTTCCTTAGTTAACTCATGCATTTTTAAAATCAATTCAGCACGTTGTTTAGCATCAAAATTAACCTTCTCCGAAGATGGAAGAGGCAACAAATCAATAGGTGCACGAGGTAGGAAACCATACACAACTTCAAAAGGGCACATCTTAGTAGTAGAATGCAATGAACGATTATAAGCAAATTCAATATGAGGAAAGCATTCCTCCCACATTTTCTTATTATTCTTCAGAACAGCCCTAAGCATAGTAGACAACGTTCTATTGACTACTTCAGTTTGTCCATCAGTTTGGGGGTGACAAGTAGTACTAAAAAGCAGTTTAGTCCCCAACTTAGCCCATAAACATCTCCAAAAGTGGCTAAGAAATTTAGTATCACGATCTGAAACAATAGTATTTGGCACACCATGCAAGCGAATAATTTCACGAAAGAACAAATCAGCAACATTAACAGCATCATCGCTTTTATGACATGGTATAAAGTGTGCCATTTTCGAGAATCTATCCACGACAACAAATATGCTATCCCTCCCCTTCTTTGTTCGAGGTAAACCTAAAACAAAGTGCATAGGTATATCCTCCCAAGGAACACTAGGTACAGGCAAAGGCATATATAAACCATGAGGACTGAGTCGTGACTTAGCTTTTTGACATGTAGTGCAACGAGCAATAAAACGCTCAACATCCCGTCTCATCTTTGGCCAAAAGAAATGTGTAGCAAGTACGTCTTCCGTCTTCTTCATGCCAAAGTGTCCCATTAATCCTCCTCCATGCACCTCCTGCAACAACAAAAGACGAACGGAGCTAGCTGGAATGCATAGCTTGTTAGCACGAAACACAAATCCATCATTAACAACAAACTTGTTCCACATTCTTCCTTCTTTACAATTCTGCATTACATCTTTAAAATCAGCATCATGCACATATTGATCTTTGATGGTCTCCAAACCAAATATTTTGAAGTCAAGTTGTGAAAGCATAGTATAGCGACGAGACAATGCATCAGCAATAACATTTTCTTTTCCCTTCTTGTGTTTAATGACATAAGGGAAAGTCTCAATGAATTCAACCCATTTAGCATGTCTACGATTCAGTTTAGCTTGACTTTTAATATGTTTCAAAGATTCATGATCAGAATGTATAACAAATTCTTTGGGCCATAAATAATGTTGCCATGTTTCTAAAGTCCGAACAAGAGCATATAATTCTTTATCATAAGTAGAATAATTCAGACTAGGCCCACTCAATTTTTCAGAAAAGTATGCAGACATAGTCACTAGCGGAACGTTGAGCAACTAAACATTCATACCTGTCAGCATCTTCAGGAGCCATGTATTGCGTCTCATGATCAGAATCATCTCCACCATGTTCTTCACGTGTAATAAGAGCCAATGTCTCCTCATCATAGTCACTAGCGGACTCATATCCACCATCCGCGGTAGCAATCATCACACGCGGATATTTGCATTCCCTCGCATAATGACCTCCTCCCTTACAACGACGACAAATAATATCACTTGTGTGCCCTGTTGATGCCATGGAAGAAGAAGAACGCTGTGCAGGCCCCGCAGGTGCGCTCTTGGCAGATAATGGTGGTTGTGCCTGTTTTCTTGTATCACGGCTGGAGGTGGCACCGGATGGAGGTGCTGGTGCAGTTGAAGTAGAAGATGCACGTGGTGTCCATGATGAAGGTCGGCCTGCAGAAAAGTTAGTTCGCCCCAATGCTTGTCGATCCTGCACTTCACGTTCAGCTTTACAAGCAAGATGGAATAAACGAGTGATATTAGTATACTCCTTATAGTCTAGAATGGTTTGAATCTCTCTATTTAATCCACCCAGAAAACGTGCAAGCATAGCTTCATTCTCCTCAACAATACCACATCTAATCATGCTAGTTTGTAATTCCTGATAATATTCTTCTACAGAATTTTTCCCTTGTCTTAAACGCTGCAATTTTTGAAGCAATTCACGTTGATAATATGGTGGAACCCAACGCGTACGCATAGCAGTTTTCAAAGCAGCCCAAGTAGTTGGAATAGGATATAATCTACAATGTTCAGACCACCATACACATGCAAAACTAGTGAAAGCACAAACAGCAGCAGCAACTCGTCTCTCCTCAGGATATTGTAAACATGTAAATCGTTGTTCAGTTTCTAACTCCCAAGTAAGATATATATCAGGAACATATCTACCCTCAAATGGTGGAATATTCAATTTCAGTTTAGGAATATGGACATCATCTCGTACCTGAGGTGGTGGTGCGGGCCTACCATTACGAATATATACCTGAGGTCGACCTGGTGGTGGTGGTGCTGGTGGCTGCACGTAGTTCGGATTTTGATCAACCTCATCCTCATAATCTCCCACATAATCATCATCCTCCTGGGTACCAGCAGCAGCAGTAGAAGGAGCCAAAGAAGCACCAACAGCAGTAGCAGCGGCACCAGAATGTTGTCCTAGCTCAATAGGAACACGCTGTGCTCGTCCATACTGATTCGGAAGGGGGCGTAGTTGTTGTTGTTGCAGAGGTGCGACAGGTGCAGCCGGTGGTGGAAGACGCGCAAGCAGTTCATTAAATCTGTTATCGAGCTTTGTTTCGAACGTCTTCTCAAGGCCAGTAATCTTCTCCATGGCCTCTTCAAAATTGTTCAGCACATCTTGCACCTGTTCAGTCATCATTTGCTGAAACTTATCATGAAGCTCCTTGTTCGATAAGTTCTCCCAGTCAATCTCGTCGGCTTGTGATCCTGGCATGGTTAGCAGCAATAGAAACACACAAGAATATGATCCTACAGACTACTAAGAAGTGGTGGTGGTGTATCACAAACCCGTCAAGCAAACCTCAAATTCTTACCAGTTCTTACCCAGCAGCAGGTGGTGATCGGCAACCGTTGTAGTCAAAACTTCTCAAAGCTTGGATAGAGCGATTACCAGGGAGAGTCAAACGCACGACGTAGATGTATGTGGAGCTGGGAAGGCTTATAATATGGTAGCAAAAAGGGTCAGCAATAATCAATTCAGAGATGCAAAATTGAATAAACGCTCAACGACGGTACTGTGCTGGTCCTAGGCTAGACCGTGCTAGAGACGCGAGCCTAGAACACTAACAAAATCACGGCGTTGCACGTAAACAAGGGAAAAGCACACTCTCGAATTTTGTTTTCGCTCTTTTTTTTTGCGCTGCTCTTCTTCTTTTTTTTGCAAAAAATCACTATAATGGCGAGTGTCTCAAAACTCTTCCCAGGTCAAACTGACAGGATGGGCACGAAATTTTTGTGACCAATTTTTTTTTTGACTGCCCGGACCCAAAAACTGGAAACAGGTCAAAAAAACTTTCTATAACGGCGACTGTCTCAATACGCTTAGAAACACCTAAAAATAGGATAGCCAGAATTTTTTTTGTCAAGTGCGTTTTCCGAATTTTTTTTTTTTGGAAACCAACCTCTTCTACGGACGGCAAAAGATTGCTGGAATCCGAAACCTACTCAGACAAGGAAACACGAATCGGAAATTAGATGGATCCCGAAAACAAACCTAATATGCAAAGAACTCGGATTGGTGGTGGATATATGGTGGTGGTATATGGCAGCGGTGGTGGTAGCGGTGGTAGTATATGGATATGGATCGGTGGTGGTATATGGACACGGATTGGTGGTGGTATATGGATACGGATTCGGAGCGGTGGCGGATAAGCGGTGGTGGTAGATGGCAGGGACGATGATGATGGTGCGGCGGCGGCGTGACAACTTATGACCAGAACTCGAAACTCTAAAAGACTAGACTCTAAGACCAGCAACTAGACACGACGATGCAACCGTAAATTCAACAAAGCAAAACCCTAAAAAGATTATGCAAAGGCTCAGATTGGTTCGGATATGATGAACTAACCCTAATTTTTTTTGGCTTTTTCGTGGACTGTAGGTATGAAGAACAGACTCGATCTAAACTACGAAAAATTGTAAAATCTCACCGAGCAACCTGGAAATCTGATACCACTTGATAGAGGCAAAGGTGTCCCGTCTTTCGGTGAGATGATGGATATCGCTTTGGTGGCAGTCGACTTTGACGATCCGACTACGAACGTGCGAGGACGTCGCGCCTTAGCAATCGCTAAACCAACTCCGAGAGGTTATTGACCACGCCGGAGCACGATCAACCTGACCACGAGGGTCTGTTTCCTGCGAGCAAACGAAGAACAAGCAAGAAACTGAGATTACAATCTGGATATTGCGAATATAAGATGAAAGCTTTATTGATCAAGGTGGGGTTCTGTGACGCCTTTGTCTGGTCATTGAACACAAACGAAGTACGCGAAGTTGCAGCTATGGCGAACTTTTAATCTAAACAAAACCCAAAGTCTAAACGATGCCCTAAGGGCTGTATATATGGCGGAAGAGGGGGGAATTTCGTGGCCCTTGGTGGAGGGGTTCGAAATCAACCCTATCTCTTGTTTCCCCACACATACGGACTCTAAAAATAGCCTATACTTATGTATTTCGAAATTACATGGGCCTGGCCCAATAATAAGGTGACGCAGCACCTAAAATAGCCTCGGGACGAAATTTATGAAGTGGCATCTTGTATATTTCGTCCAAGGCTTCATGCACCCATTATGGTGGCTTCAAAGTCCTGAAATCATCACTTGTAACTCCGTTCTTGTTCCCCTTGCGCATGCCATCATCTCCATGCTTGTTCTTGCTCCAATGTTCATCCTTCTCCAAGCTAGGCCCTTCATTTGTAAGCAAAACAAATGTATCCAATTTAGGCAGCATCATATTCTCATGAACATTAGAATCATTACCAAGAAACGAAAGTACCTGGTAATTTAGTTGGCGTGCACGAGCTCTAGTCATTGGTCCAGTATGTATAGCAGCAGTGGCTGTGGGTGTAACAATTGTATTGATGTCCTCATCAATGTGGCACCTCATAGCTCGTCTCCATGACCGAAGGGATTTTCCCATGCTCGGCCATCTTCCTTGAGGGGCTTCCGAAGATGGAAGTGTCGCCCTCGCTTGTAGGTGGTCGCCTTGGACTTGATGAAGTCGTTGTAGGCGTACTCGTGGGAAGTAGGCGAAGATGCCTTGATAGCACTTGGCGAAGATGCCGAAGTGGTTGTTGTACCCGTAACACCGTCTTGGTGGTGGTCGTCTCGCGGTCTTCTTTTATGCTCATGAAGCTTCGACTTGGCGTGTTGGGACTTGTGCATTTGTGCTTGTGGAGCATCTTCATGATGATGGTGTCGTTGTCGCGCTTGAGCTCGAAGGCGTTCGTCGTCGTCGTGCACATGATGCTTGGAGGTGACTTGCCCTTCATGACGATGTTGATCACGAACGTGATGGTGGTCGCCATGTAGATGTGGACGAGGACGATTTGCACTTGCATCTTTTTCGCGCTCCGAAGACTTGTGGCTTGAACGTCGTCGTCTTGAGGATGATGAAGTGGAAGAAGACTTGATCAAGGCCCTAATCTCTTCCATCCTTGCATCTTGCTCCTCCTTTTGTGCGGCAAGCTTGTTGTAGATGTAGTCCCTTTTCCTTGCTTCGGAGTGGAAAATGTCGATGGAGATGTTCTCAATGCGCTCTTGCAATCTTGATTGTGCGCCTTGCATTTGTCGTTGTAGATCGAAGATAGACGCTTTGGAGATGTAGTTGTTCACGCCGTCGTTGTTGTCATAGACCGGACAGGGAATGCCTTGCCTATCCATCACAAGACTCGAGCAAATATGAGTGGGAGAAAGAGAAGAACTTATACCAATGTACCTTGACCGATGTTGACGATGAATCAAGTTCACTCAAATACGGACAATGAAATAGCACTATTGGTACCAATCCTTGTCGGTTCTCACACCTACACAAGTAAAGCTTATAGTGGAGCTCGGTGAGGATAGTGGCACAAAAATTTAATGCAAAATGTTAGCAAGAGTCAATAATGTTGAAAGAGATTCACAAATTCGCAAGTGAAACAAGTAGACCAATAGCAATATGGAAGGCACACGGAAACGCACACATGGATAGATAAATGGGGTCGTGCAACCAAGGAATGAGCAGAAAATGTGGAATCCACGGAAAACGCTCGTGTTGCACAACTCAAGAGAGACGCTAGCACGATTGCTCAATAGGCGGATACGACACTTGTGCACAACCTATAAGATGCAAAATGGATAAACTTCTATCCCAAGTATGCTATGTATGTATGGTTCCCGGTGTTTCTCTCAAGATGATCCAAGATGATCGGATATGACAATCTTATATGCAATGTGGTATGATGTTATGGCACTTGCTTACAAGCTTCTTTGCTCTCTTTCTCTTTTGCTTAAAAGCTTTATTTCTTTTTTTTCTATGGCCGCTTTGCACAATGCACAAACCAAGATAGCAATTGTGTATATGCAGTGATGAGGACATCAATACAATTGTTACACCCACAGCCCCTGCTCGTGCACGCCAACTAAATTACCAGGTACTTTCGTTTCTTGGTAATGATTCTAATGTTCATGAGAATATGATGCTGCCTAAATTGGATACATTTGTTTTGCTTCCAAATGAAGGGCCTAGCTTGGAGAAGGATGAACATTGGAGCAAGAACAAGCATGGAGATGATGGCATGCGCAAGGGGAACAAGAACGGAGTTACAAGTGATGATTTCAGGACTTTGAAGCCACCATAATGGGTGCATGAAGCCTTGGACGAAATATACAAGATGCCACTTCATAAATTTCGTCCCGAGGCTATTTTAGGTGCTGCGTCACCTTATTATTGGGCCAGGCCCATGTAATTTCGAAATACATAAGTATAGGCTATTTTTAGAGTCCGTATGTGTGGGGAAACAAGAGATAGGGTTGATTTCGGACCCCTCCACCAAGGGCCACGAAATTCCCCCCTCTTCCTCCATATATACAGCCCTTAGGGCATCGTTTAGACTTTGGGTTTTGTTTAGATTAAAAGTTCGCCATAGCTGCAACTTCGCGTACTTCGTTTGTGTTCAACGACCAGACAAAGGCGTCACAGAACCCCACCTTGATCAATAAAGCTTTCATCTTATATTCGCAATGATAGACGCGGGGTGTCCCGATCTTTCGATGAGATGATAACTATCGATTTGGTGGAGACGACTTTGACGATCCGACTACAATCGTGCACGACGTTGCGCCTTAGCAATCGCTAAACCAATCTCCTGAGGTTACTGACGATGCCGGAAGCACGGTCAGCCTGACCACGAAGGTCTATTCCTGCAAGCAATCGAAGAACGAGCAAGAATATGATAAAGCAATCTGAATATTGCAAATATATATGAGGTATTGATAATGGTGGGGATCCGGAAGCGGTCTTGGTCTGGTCGTTGGACACAAACGAAGTACACGAAGTTGCAATGGCTAACTTTTAACTAAACAAATCCCAAGGAAAAGCTACTAGATGGATCTACTTATATAGGAGCAAGGGGTGGCGGCCAAGGAGGTGGGAGGACGTCCCAAGGCAGCCTAAAACTAAATCTAGGTCGTACAAGGCCAATGGGCCCAAGTGGAGGTGATGTAACACCTTTGGACTTGTAGTTTGACTCGGATTCTGCTGCAGCATCAGATTATTTCGTCCACAACTCAACGCTCCGGACGAATTTAAAGGTGATTCCAATTGGGTTGGAAAGTGCACGAAATCTAGTTTCCAACAAAAAAAGAATCACCCAATTCGGAGTCCGTATGAAAAACTTGTGTGCGTTTTGAGTCAGGTATGTCTGTGCAGTCCGAATCTGAATCCAGAACGTGAGAGACTTGGACTCTATCTTCTCTTGGGCCAAAAGTGACGTGAGAGAACTTTTTGGACAGCAAATAAACATCTCTTTCTTCCTTATCTTCATATGTGGATTGTACAAATGTCCCATACACCTGCAATTAGACAAAACACAAAAGTGTGTGAAGTATTTTTGTTCTGGATAACATAAATAGATTATTGAATAGTTTGCACTAGAAATCACCTGACAAATATGCATATATGCAATATTTTTGGTCATATCCAAGGTAGTCATGTCCTCATCATCAACCCTATCTCTTGTTTCCCCACACATACGGACTCTAAAAATAGCCTATACTTATGTATTTCGAAATTACATGGGCCTGGCCCAATAATAAGGTGACGCAGCACCTAAAATAGCCTCGGGACGAAATTTATGAAGTGGCATCTTGTATATTTCGTCCAAGGCTTCATGCACCCATTATGGTGGCTTCAAAGTCCTGAAATCATCACTTGTAACTCCGTTCTTGTTCCCCTTGCGCATGCCATCATCTCCATGCTTGTTCTTGCTCCAATGTTCATCCTTCTCCAAGCTAGGCCCTTCATTTGTAAGCAAAACAAATGTATCCAATTTAGGCAGCATCATATTCTCATGAACATTAGAATCATTACCAAGAAACGAAAGTACCTGGTAATTTAGTTGGCGTGCACGAGCTCTAGTAATTGGTCCAGTATGTATAGCAGCAGGGGCTGTGGGTGTAACAGTTGTATTGATGTCCTCATCAGTGTTCCTATTGAGCCAGGACAAACTTCTGTTGCCGCTGCTACTGCTGTTGGTGCTTCTTTGGCTCCTGCTACTGCTCCTGCTGGTACCCAGGAGGATGATGAGTATGCGGGTGATTATGAGGATGAGGTTGATCAAAATCAGATCTACGAGCAGCCACCAGCACCACCACCAGCAGGTCGACCTCAGGTATATATTCGTCATGGTAGGCCAGCACCACCACCTCAGGTACGCGATGATGTCCATATTCCTAAACTGAAATTGAATATTCCACCATTTGAGGGTAGATATGTTCCTGATATATATCTTACTTGGGAGTTAGAAACTGAACAACGATTTACATGTTTACAATATCCTGAGGAGAGACGAGTTGCTGCTGCTGTTTGTGCTTTCACTAGTTTTGCATGTGTATGGTGGTCTGAACATTGTAGATTATATCCTATTCCAACTACTTGGGCTGCTTTGAAAACTGCTATGCGTACGCGTTGGGTTCCACCATATTATCAACGTGAATTGCTTCAAAAATTACAGCGTTTAAGACAAGGGAAAAATTCTGTAGAAGAATATTATCAGGAATTACAAACTGGCATGATTAGATGTGGTATTGTTGAGGAGAATGAAGCTATGCTTGCACGTTTTCTGGGTGGATTAAATAGAGAGATTCAGACCATTCTAGACTATAAGGAGTATACTAATATCACTCGTTTATTCCATCTTGCTTGTAAAGCTAAACGTGAAGTGCAGGATCGACAAGCATTGGGGCGAACTAACTTTTCTGCAGGCCGACCTTCATCATGGACACCACGTGCATCTTCTACTTCAACTGCACCAGCACCTCCATCCGGTGCCACCTCCAGCCGTGATACAAGAAAACAGGCACAACCACCATTATCTGCCAAGAGCGCACCTGCGGGGCCTGCACAGCGTTCTTCTTCTTCCATGGCATCAACAGGGCACACAAGCGATATTATTTGTTGTCGTGTAAGGGAGGAGGTCATTATGCGAGAGAATGCAAATCTCCGCGTGTGATAATTGCTACCGCGGATGGTGGATATGAGTCCGCTAGTGACTATGATGAGGAGACTTTGGCTCTTATTACACGTGAAGAACATGGTGGAGATGATTCTGATCATGAGACGCAATACATGGCTCCTGAAGACGCTGACAGGTATGAATGTTTAGTTGCTCAACGTGTTTTGAGTGTGCAGGTCACACAAGCTGAGCAAAATCAGAGGCACAATTTGTTCCATACCAAGGGAGTTGTGAAAGAACGTTCTGTGCGCGTCATCATAGATGGAGGGAGCTGCAACAACTTGGCTAGCATGGAGATGGTGGAGAAGCTTTCTCTCACCACAAGACCACATCCACATCCTTACTACATCCAATGGTTCAACAACAACGGCAAGGTTAAGGTAACACGTACTGTTCGTGTGCATTTTAGTATCTCTACATATGCTGATTATGTTGATTGTGATGTGGTACCTATGCAAGCATGTTCCTTATTACTTGGTAGACCATGGCAATTTGATAAAAATTCTGTACACCATGGTAGAAACAATCACTATACTCTTGTTCATAAGGATAAAAATATTACTTTGCTTCCTATGACTCCTGATTCCATTTTGAAAGATGATATTAATAGAGCTAATAAAGCAAAACAGGAGACGAATAAGAGTGAAAATCAGATTGTGGCAAAAGAATTTGAGCAGCAAATGAAGCCTAATAATATACCATCTAGTGTTGCTTCTGAAATTAAATTGAAAAGTGCATGTTTATTTGCCACCAAATCTGATATTGATGAGCTAGATTTCAGCAAATCTGTTTGCTATGCTTTTGTGTGCAAAGAGGCATTATTTTCATTCGAGGACGTGCCTTCCTCTTTGCCTCCTGCTATCACTAACATTTTGCAGGAGTTCGCTGACGTCTTTCCACAAGACGTGCCACCGGGATTACCGCCTATTCGAGGGATTGAGCATCAGATTGACTTAATTCCCGGTGCTTCTCTACCAAACCGTGCACCATACCGTACCAATCTAGAGGAGACGAAGGAGATTATGCGTCAAGTACAAGAGCTTCTCGACAAAGGTTATATACGTGAATCCCTTAGTCCTTGTGCTGTTCCTATTATTCTAGTGCCGAAAAAGGATGGTACATCACGTATGTGTGTTGATTGTAGAGGCATTAATAATATTACTATTCGTTATCGTCATCCTATTCCTAGGCTAGATGATATGCTTGATGAATTGAGTGGCTCTACAATATTCTCCAAAGTTGATTTGCGTAGTGGATACCATCAAATTCGTATGAAATTGGGAGATGAATGGAAAATAGCATTCAAAACTAAGTTTGGATTATATGAGTGGTTAGTCATGCCTTTTGGGTTCAACCTCATCCTCGTAATCTCCCACATAATCATCCTCCTCCGCATCAGCAGCAGGAGCCACAGAAGTATCAACAGCAGCACCAACAGTTTGGCCAAACGCAAGAGGAACACGGCTTGCTCGGCGGAGGTCTGTTTCGCGACGTGGAGGTAGTCGTCGTTGTTGTTGTTGGAGAGGTGCGTTAGGTGCAGCGGGTGGTGGTGGTGGAAGACGCGCGAGCAATTCATTAAACTTGTTATCGAGCTTTGTTTCGAACGTCTTCTCAAGGCCAGTGATCTTCTCCATGGCCTCTTCAAACTTGTTCAGCACATCTTGCACCTGTTCAGTCATCATTTGCTGAAACTTATCATGAAGCTCCTTGTTCGATAAATTCTCCCAGTCAATCTCGTCGGCTTGTGATCCTGGCATGGTTAGCAGCAATAGAAACACACAAGAATATGATCCTACAGACTACGAACAAGTGGTGGTGTTGGGTGTCACAAACCCGTCAAGCAAAACTAAAATTCTTACCAGTTCTTACCCAGCAGCAGGCGGTGATCGGCAACCGTTGTAGTCAAAACTCTCAAAGCTTGGATAGAGCGATTATCAGGGAGAGTCAAACGCACGACGTAGATGTATGTGGAGCTGGGAAGGCTTATAATATGATAGCAAAAAGGGTCAGCAATAATCAATTCAGAGATGCAAAGTTGAATAAACGCTCAACGACGGTACTGTGCTGGTCCTAGGCTAGACTGTGCTAGAGACGCGAGCCTAGAACACCAACAAAATCACGGCGCGGCACGTAAACAAGGGAGGAGCACACTCTGAATTTTTTTTCTCTTTTTTTTGCACTTTTTTTTCCTCTGTTTTTTTTGCTCCGCAACAATTTTTTTCGAAAAAGTCTACAAATGGTCTAAAAACTGCCTAGCCAGAATTTTCCAGACTTAGTTTTTTTTTTTTGAAATTGGAATTATTTTTCTTCTGCGGATGGCTCGGAAGTTGGGGAGTCCTTCTCTGTCACGACTCGGAGTATCGCGTGATCTGGAAATCGAAAACAATGCAACAATTACTGGACTCGGACTAGGACTGGTGGCGGAGATGAATCTGGTGGAACTCGGACTGGTGGCGAAGATGAATCTGGTGGAACACGGACAGGTGGCGGATATATGTTGCAGGTGAACTCGGATTGGCGTGATGGCGGCGGATATGTGGTGGCGTATATGGATTCGGATTGACGGTGAATATGTGGTGGTGGTATATGGCAACAGCGACGATGATGATGCGGTGGTGATATATGGCAGCGACGACGTGACAACCTGTGAACAGAACTCGAAACTCTAAAGGACTAGACGCTAAGACCAGCAACTGGACACGGCGATGCAACCGCAAATTCAACAAAGCAAATACAGAAAAGATTATGCAAGGCTCAGATTGGTTCGGATGGGATGAACTAACCCTAATTTTTTTGGCTTTTTCGTGGACTATAGGTATGAAGAACAGACTCGATCTAAACTACGAAAAATTGTAAAATCTCACCGAGCAACCTGGAAATCTGATACCACTTGATAGAGGCAAAGGTGTCCCATCTTTCGATGAGATGATGGATATCGCTTTGGTGGAAGTCAACTTTGATGATCCGACTACGAACGTGCGAGGACGTCGCGCCTTAGCAATTGCTAAACCAACTCCGAGAGGTTATTGACCACGCCGGAGCACGATCAACCTGACCACGAGGGTCTGTTTCCTGCGAGCAAACGAAGAACAAGCAAGAAACTAAGATTGCAATTGGATATTGCGAATATAAGATGAAAGCTTTATTGATCAAGGTGGGGTTCTGTGACGCCTTTGTCTGGTCGTTGAACACAAACGAAGTACGCGAAGTTGCAGCTATGGCGAACTTTTAATCTAAACAAAACCCAAAGTCTAAACGGTGCCCTAAGGGCTGTATATATGGAGGAAGAGAGGGGGAATTTCGTGGCCCTTGGTGGAGGGGTCCGAAATCAACCCTATCTCTTGTTTCCCCACACATATGGACTCTAAAAATAGCCTATACCTATGTATTTCGAAATTACATGGGCCTGGCCCAATAAAAAGGTGACGTAGCACCTATAATAGCCTCGGGACGAAATTTATGAAGTGGCATCTTGTATATTTCGTCCAAGGCTTCATGCACCCATTATGGTGGCTTCAAAGTCCTGAAATCATCACTTGTAACTCCGTTCTTGTTCCCCTTGCGCATGGCATCATCTCCATGCTTGTTCTTGCTCCAATGTTCATCCTTCTCCAAGCTAGTCCCTTCATTTGTAAGCAAAACAAATGTATCCAATTTAGGCAGCATCATATTCTCATGAACATTAGAATCATTACCAAGAAACGAAAGTACCTGATAATTTAATTGGCGTGCGTGATAGAGGCGGGGGTGTCCCGATCTTTCGATGAGATGATAACTATCGATTTGGTGGAGACGACTTTCACGATCCGACTACAAACGTGCACGACGTTGCGCCTTAGCAATCGCTAAACCAATCTCCTGAGGTTACTAACGATGCTGGAAGCACGGTCAGCCTGACCACGAAGGTCTATTCCTGCAGGCAATCGAAGAACGAGCAAGAATATGATAAAGCAATCTGAATATTGCAAATATATATGAAGTATTGATAATGGTGGGGATCCGGAAGCGGTCTTGGTCTGGTCGTTGGACACAAACGAAGTACACGAAGTTGCAATGGCTAACTTTTAACTAAACAAATCAAAAGGAAAAGCTACTAGATGGATCTACTTATATAGGAGCAAGGGGTGGGGGCCAAGGAGGTGGGAGGACGTCCCAAG
Organism: Triticum dicoccoides; assembly: GCF_002162155.2. Taxonomy (NCBI): domain Eukaryota; kingdom Viridiplantae; phylum Streptophyta; class Magnoliopsida; order Poales; family Poaceae; genus Triticum; species Triticum dicoccoides. The sequence continues at coordinate 279,988,648 of NC_041387.1, read as the reverse complement.
GCAGCCTAAAACTAAATCTAGGTCGTACAAGGCCAATGGGCTCAAGTGGAGGTGATGTAACACCTTTGGACTTGTAGTTTGACTCGGATTCTGCTGCAACATCAGATTGTTTCGTCCACAACTCAACGCTCCGGACGAATTTGAAGGTGATTCCAATTGGGTTGGAAAGTGCACGAAATCTAGTTTCCAACAAAAAAAGAATCACCCAATTCGGAGTCCGTATGAAAAACTTGTGTGCGTTTTGAGTCAGGTATGTCTGTGCAGTCCAAATCTGAATCCAGAACGTGAGAGACTTGGACTCTATCTTCTCTTGGGCCAAAAGTGACGTGAGAGAACTTTTTGGACAGCAAATAAACATCTCTTTCTTCCTTATCTTCATATGTGGATTGTACAAATGTCCCATACACCTGCAATTAGACAAAACACAAAAGTGTGTGAAGTATTTTTGTTCTGGATAACATAAATAGATTATTGAATAGTTTACACTAGAAATCACCTGACAAATATGCATATATGCAATATTTTTGGTCATATCCAAGGTAGTCATGTCCTCATCAGTGCGCGAGCTCTAGTAATTGGTCCCGTATATGTAGCAGTAGGGGCTGTGGGTGTAACAATGATATTGATGTCCTCATCAATGTTCCTTATTACTTGGTAGACCATGGCAATTTGATAAAAATTCTGTACACCACGGTAGAAACAATCACTATACTCTTGTTCATAAGTACACCATGGCAACACCATGGCAATTTTTATCCTTATGAACAAGAGTATAGTGATTGTTTCTACCGTGGTGTACAGAATTTTTATCAAATTGCCATGGTCTACCAAGTAATAAGGAACATTGATGAGGACATCAATATCATTGTTACACCCACATCCCCTACTGCTACATATACGGGACCAATTACTAGAGCTCGCGCACTGATGAGGACATGACTACCTTGGATATGACCAAAAATATTGCATATATGCATATTTGTCAGGTGATTTCTAGTGCAAACTATTCAATAATCTATTTATGTTATCCAGAACAAAAATACTTCACACACTTTTGTGTTTTGTCTAATTGCAGGTGTATGGGATATTTTTACAATCCACATATGAAGATAAGGAAGAAAGAGATGTTTATTTGCTGTCCAAAAAGTTCTCTCACGTCACTTTTGGCCCAAGAGAAGATAGAGTCCAAGTCTCTCACGTTCTGGATTCAGATTTGGACTGCACAGACATACCTGACTCAAAACGCACACAAGTTTTTCATACGGACTCCGAATTGGGTGATTCTTTTTTTGTTGGAAACTAGATTTCGTGCACTTTCCAACCCAATTGGAATCACCTTCAAATTCGTCCGGAGCGTTGAGTTGTGGACGAAACAATCTGATGCTGCAGCATAATCCGAGTCAAACTACAAGTCCAAAGGTGTTACATCACCTCCACTTGGGCCCATTGGCCTTGTACGACCTAGATTTAGTTTTAGGCTGCCTTGGGACGTCCTCCCACCTCCTTGGCCGCCACCCCTTGCTCCTATATAAGTAGATCCATCTAGTAGCTTTTCCTTGGGATTTGTTTAGTTAAAAGTTAGCCATTGCAACTTCGTGTACTTCGTTTGTGTCCAACGACCAGACCAAGACCGCTTATGGATCCCCACCTTTATCAATACTTCATATATACTCGTAATATTCAGATTTCTTTTATCATATTCTTGCTTGTTCTTCGATTGCTTGCAGGAATAGACCTTCGTGGTCAGGTTGACTGTGCTCCGGCGTGGTCAATAACCTCTCGGAGTTGGTTTAGCGATTGCTAAGGCGCAACGTCGTGCACGTTTGTAGTCGGATCGTCAAAGTCGTCTCCACCAAATCGATAGTTATCATCTCATCGAAAGATCGGGACACCCCGCCTCTATCAAAATGTCAAAATGGTGGTAGCGGAGAGCGGTGGTGGTGTGCACTAGGCAATGCGGAGGTGGGATGATGGGCTATACACGTGTCAAAGTTGTAGTTGCCGTCCCTAAGTAGCCGAAACACCTTAGGAGACACAAGCCACAACTCGAACAAGCTCAAACAACAATTGGGTTAAGTTGGGTTGGTGGAAGTGTATGATGGGCAGGGTTATGTGGAAGTGGTGGTGGTGGTTGATGAAGAAGCAATTGTTCCTAAGTAGCCGAAACACCTTAGGAGACTCTAATCACAACTCAAACAACCACATATGCAATGGGGAACAAAATGGGTTAGGTTGCAGAAGTCGGTGGTGGTAATGCGGATGATATGGTGGAAGCCCTAGGCAAAGATGCCAAAATCCCGAAAATTTGATGGTGTCAAATGGTGTTGGTGGTATTTTTGTGGGATGGGGGATGTCAATAGCTTCAAAACGAGATAAAGAACGTCAAAAACGGACTCCGGATGAATTAGTTATGACCAAAACAAAATTTCAGCCGTGTCAGTTTCAGAGTTAACCGGACATCCGGGAGGAGGTCCGGATGATCCGGGCTAGGTCCGGATGATCCGGGTGTACATCCGGATGATCCGGGTTCGTCAGCTCCGGTTCTGTTTTCTGGGTGCGTGGGGTATCCGGATGTCCGGGAGAGGGTCCAGCTGATCCGGGAGATGTCCGGATGATCCGGGAGAAGGTCCGGATGATCCGGGCAGGTCAAACTGCTCGGGATTTCCTCTCGGGGACGAATTTTTGGGCGGAAATGGATGATTTTTGGGGTTTGAGGGATTTCGTGGATGGAAGGTGGGGAAACTTGGGGAAATTCTAGATCCACGTGAAACCAAGCAAATCCACGGATCAAAATCAACAAAACATCATCAAACCAACAAATCACAAAAAAAATTTGGGGCTATTTTTGGTGGGGATTTTCGGATTTAGGACGAAAACAACAAAATCAAGCTAGAAAAAGAGGGGTAGGGGCTCGAAAAACGTGATCAACGTGGCTCATGATACCATAATGATGTAGGGTGGAACCCTATAGCGTCGATCTTTCACGTTTGGAGTGGATCCTACGGGGAGACACGAAGAACGAGCGGAAGAACACGAGGAAATCGTGGGGAGAAACGAGGGAAAACACTCAACCAACAAGGAATCGGTCACACAAGTGCTAGATCGAAGAACACAAAGAGATACACGAGATCCAAAGTTAACAAAGGTAAGGATACAAAGGTAACCGATCTTCTCCGTGAGGAGGCCTTGAATCCACAAAGGGATCTTCCCACGAGGGGGTCTTGAATCCGATAGGATCTACTCTGAAGAGGCCGCGGTCTCTCACGAGGAGGAGATCCGATGGATGAGCGAGGCTCTATCTCTAACTTGAGCTAAATCAACGCTAAGTCTCAAAAGGAGGAGGAGGAGTCCTATTTATAGGCTAGGGGGTCGAAGGGGTACACGGGCTCAGCCCAACACGCGCACACAGGCGCTGGCCGGATGATCCGGGTCCGAAGCCGGATGATCCGGGCTGGTCCGGATGGTCCGGGTGGAGGCCCGGATGATCCGGAGACTCGGCTGGTGCAGGCGCAGGGCCGGATGTCCGGCTGGCGGTCCGGACGTCCGGGTAGGGTCCGGATGATCCGGGACGGGGTCCGGATGATCCGGCTTCAGGGGGGAGGCTTCTGTAGTCTTCGGTGTGATTTACCCGGATGATCCGGAGGAGGGTCCGGATGATCCGACTGAGCCCGGATGATCCGGACGATGGTCCGGATGTCCGGCCTGGCTCCAACAGCCGCTCCGTCTTCTTCTTCTCCTTTCTTCCGTCTTCTCTTCCATGCTTGGCCTTGGTCCTTGGATTCTCCATGGTCATCTTGGTTGTACCTGAGTGTACGCAAGGTCCATGCATGAGGTAGTATCCATGTCTCATATGCGGAAAGTGACGGTTCAAAGAGGAGTGAATTCACCTTGTGTCCAATGGCGTATGTTCGAGGTCTCGTCATATGTCCTCTTGGGGCTTGGAGAGTAGTTGGAGTGTACATGGGGATGAACGTGGGATGCTCCGCATCACATATGGTATCATACTTGATCATCTTGGATCATTGTGTGAGAAACACCGGGAACCATACATACATAGCATACTTGGGATAGAAGTTTATCCATTTTGCATCTTATAGGTTGTGCACAAGTGTCATATCCGCCTATTGAGCAATCGTGCTAGCGTCTCTCTAGAGTTGTGCAACACGAGCGTTTTCCGTGGATTCCACATTTTGTGCTCATTCCTTGGTTGCACGACCCCATTTATATATCCGTGTGTGTGTTTCCGTGTGCCACATATTGCTATTGGTCTACTTGTTTCACTTGCGAATTTGTGAATCTCTTTCAACATTATTGACTCTTGCTAACATTTTGCATCAAATTATTTGTGCCACTATCCTCACCGAGCTACACTATAAGCTTTACTTTATAGGTGTGAGTGAACAAGTCCGGTACCAATTCCACTATTCTTTCATCTCACATTGAGTGAAACAGGATACATCCTCAACTTTGGGAAAAGGTAACTTGGTATTGTTTATCTCATTTCCTACTCACCTCTACATGAGTCTTGTGATGGATAGGCAAGGCATTTCACCTTCGGTCTACAACAACAACGACGAGTTTGATGCCACGAACAAAAACTCCGATGCCAAGATGCAAGCTCAAATGGAGGAGATCAAAGCCCTCAGCAAGTCCTACAAGCGATCTTCCTCATCTTCGAGAAGACGCTCAAGAGCACATGCTTTCGAGCTACCATCTACTGATGAGGACATCAATACCATTGTTACACCCACAGCTCCTACTGTTACATATACTGGACCAATTACTAGAGCTCGCGCACCCCAATTAAATTACCAGGTACTTTCGTTTCTTGGTAATGATTCTAATGTTCATGAGATTATGATGCTGCCTAAATTGGATACATTTGTTTTGCTTACAAATGAAGGGCCTAGCTTGGAAAAGGATGAACATTGGAGCAAGAACACGCATGGAGTTGATGGCATGCGCAAAGGGATCAAGAACGGAGTTACAAGTGACGATTTTAGGACTTTGAAGCCGCCATAAGGAGTGCATGAAGCCTTGGACGAAATATACAAGATGCCACTTCATAATATTCGTCCATAGGCTATTCTAGGTGCTGCGTCACCTTATTAATGGGCCAGGCCCATGTAATTTCGAAATACTTAAGTATAGGCTATTTTTAGAGTCCGTATGTGTGGGGAAACAAGAGTTAGGGTTGGTTTCGGACCCCACCCTCAAGGGCCACGAAATTCCCCCCTCTTCCTCCATATATACAGCCCTTAGGACGTCGTTTAGACTTTGGGGGTTTTGTTTAGATTAAAAGTTCGCCATAGCTGCAACTTCGCGTACTTCGTTTGTGTTCAACGACCAGACAAAGGCGTCACAGAACCCCACCTTGATCAATAAAGCTTTCATCTTATATTCGCAATATCCAGATTGCAATCTCAGTTTCTTGCTTGTTCTTCGTTTGCTCGCAGGAAACAGACCCTCGTGGTCAGGTTGATCGTGCTCCGGCGTGGTCGATAACCTCTCGGAGTTGGTTTAGCGATTGCTAAGGCGCGACGTCCTCGCACGTTCGTAGTCGGATCGTCAAAGTCGACTTCCACCAAAGCGATATCCATCATCTCATCGAAAGACGGGACACCCCGCCTCTATCAAGTGGTATCAGATTTCCAGGTTGCTCGGTGAGATTTTACAGTTTTTCGTAGATTAGATCGAGTCTGTTCTTCATACCTACAGTCCACGAAAAAGCCAGAAAAAAATTAGGGTTAGTCCATCATATCCGAACCAATCTGAGCCTTTGCATAATCTTTTTAGGGTTTTTGCTTTGTTGAATTTGCGGTTGCATCGTCATGTCAAGTTGCTGGTCTTATAGTCTAGTCTTTTAGAGTTTCGAGTTCTGGTCATAAGTTGTCACGCCGCCGCCGCACCATCATCATCGCCCATCTACCACTTCTGCTTATCCGCCACCGCTCTGAATCCATATCCATATACCACCACCAATCCGTATCCATATACCACCACCAATCTGTATCCATATACCACCACCGCTACCATATACCACCACCGCTGCCATATACCACAACCATATATCCACCACCAATCCGAGTTCTTCTCATATTAGGTTTGTTCTTGAGATCAATCTAAATTCTGTTTCGTGTTTCCTTGCCTGCGTAGGTCTCGGAAAAAAAAAGAAAAAAAAAGAGTCTGGAGACCCCCGGGCAGTTTTTAGGCCAAAAATTTCACGGGCAATTTTTTTCCCTATCCTATTTTTAGGCTTTTCTGAGTCTTTTGAGCCACGTGCCATCATAGTGATTTTTTGTCACACTTTTTCGTCGTTGCTGCCCTGATTTCCGAAAAAAGTGAAAAAAAATGTCGTGCCCATCCTATCAGGTTGACGAGGGAAGAGTTTTGAGACACTCGCCATTATAGTGATTTTTCGCAAAAAAAAGAGGAGCGCAAAAAAAAGGAGCGCGGAAAAAAAGAGCGAAAAAAAAAGTTCCAGAGTGTGCTTTTCCCTTATTTACGTGCAGCGCCGTGATTTTGTTAGTGTTCTAGGCTCGCGTCTCTAGGACGGTCTAGCCTAGGACCAGCACAGTACCGTCGTTGAGCGTTTATTCAACTTTGCATCTCTTAATTGATTATTGCTGAACCTTTTTGCTACCATACTATAAGCCTTCCCAGCTCCACATACATCTACATCGTGCGTTTGACTCTCCCTGGCAATCGCTCTATCCAAGCTTTTGAGAGTTTTGACTACAACGGTTGCCGATCACCGCCTGCTGCTGGGTAAGAACTGGTAAGAATTTGAGATTTGCTTGACGGATTTGTGACACCCGCCACCACCACCACTTGTTAGTAGTCTGTAGGATCATATTCTTGTGTGTTTCTATTGCTGCTAACCATGCCAGGATCACAAGTCGACGAGACTGACTGGGAGAACTTGACGAACAAGGAGCTTCATGATACGTTTCAGCAAATGATGAGTGGACAGGTGCAAGATGTGATAAACAGATTTGAAGAGGCCATGGAGAAGATAGATGGCATGGAGAAGACGTTTGAAACAAAGCTCGATAACAAGTTTGCTGAATCGCGTCTTCCACCACCACCACCGGCTGCTCCTGCCGCACCTCTGCAACAACAACAACAACATCGACTACCTCCACATCGGGAAACAGCCCTCCGCCGAGCGAGCCGTGTCCCTCTTTGATAGAGGCAAAGGTGTCCCGTCTTTCGATGAGATGGTGGATTTCGCTTTGGTGGAAGTCGACTTTGACGATCCGACTACGAACGTGCGAGGACGTCGCGCCTTAGCAATCGCTAAACCAACTCTGAGAGGTTATTGACCACGCCGGAGCACGATCAACCTGACCACGAGGGTCTGTTTCCTGCGAGCAAACGAAGAACAAGCAAGAAACTAAGTTTGCAATCTGGATATTGCGAATATAAGATGAAAGCTTTATTGATCAAGGTGGGGTTCTGTGACGCCTTTGTCTGGTCGTTGAACACAAACGAAGTACGCGAAGTTGCAGCTATGGCGAACTTTTAATCTAAACAAAACCCAAAGTCTAAACGATGCCCTAAGGGCTGTATATATGGAGGAAGAGGGGGAATTTCGTGGCCCTTGGTGGAGGGGTCCGAAATCAACCCTATCTCTTGTTTCCCCACACATACGGACTCTAAAAATAGCCTATACTTATGTATTTCGAAATTACATGGGCCTGGCCCAATAATAAGGTGACGCAGCACCTAAAATAGCCTCGGGACGAAATTTAGGAAGTGGCATCTTGTATATTTCGTCCAAGGCTTCATGCACCCATTATGGTGGCTTCAAAGTCCTGAAATCATCACTTGTAACTCCGTTCTTGTTCCCCTTGCGCATGCCATCATCTCCATGCTTGTTCTTGCTCCAATGTTCATCCTTCTCCAAGCTAGGCCCTTCATTTGTAAGCAAAACAAATGTATCCAATTTAGGCAGCATCATATTCTCATTAGAATCATTACCAAGAAACGAAAGTACCTGGTAATTTAGTTGGCGTGCACGAGCTCTAGTAATTGGTCCAGTATGTATAGCAGCAGGGGCTGTGGGTGTAACAATTGTATTGATGTCCTCATCATCCTCCCCTTCTTGAAATGAAGTCGTCCTCGACGGAAGTTCATCTTCCTCACCCAAATAAGGCTTCAAATCTGCAATGTTAAAAGTGGGACTAACCCCAAAATCTGCAGGCAGCTCAAGTTTATATGCATTATCATTTATTTTCTCTAACACCTTAAAGAGACCATCAGCACGTGGCATTAACTTTGATTTGCGCAAATCAGGAAATCTATCCTTACGCAAATGTAACCAAACAAGATCTCCAGGTGCAAACACAACATGTTTTCTACCCTTATCTCCAGCAAGTTTATATTTAGCATTCATGCGCTCAATGTTTTCCTTAGTTAACTCATGCATTTTTAAAATCAATTCAGCACGTTGTTTAGCATCAAAATTAACCTTCTCTGAAGATGGAAGAGGCAACAAATCAATAGGTGCACGAGGTAGGAAACCATACACAACTTCAAAAGGGCACATCTTAGTAGTAGAATGCAATGAACGATTATAAGCAAATTCAATATGAGGCAAGCATTCCTCCCACATTTTCTTATTATTCTTCAAAACAGCCCTAAGCATAGTAGACAACGTTCTATTGACTACTTCAGTTTGTCCATCAGTTCGGGGGTGACAAGTAGTACTAAAAAGCAGTTTAGTCCCCAACTTAGCCCATAAACATCTCCAAAAGTGGCTAAGAAATTTAGTATCACGATCTGAAACAATAGTATTTGGCACACCATGCAAGCAAATAATTTCACGAAAGAACAAATCAGCAACATTAACAGCATCATCGCTTTTATGACATGGTATAAAGTGTGCCATTTTCGAGAATCTATCCACGACAACAAATATGCTATCCCTCCCCTTCTTTGTTCGAGGTAAACCTAAAACAAAGTCCATAGATATATCCTCCCAAGGAACACTAGGTACAGGCAAAGGCATATATAAACCATGAGGATTGAGTCGTGACTTAGCTTTTTGACATGTAGTGCATCGAGCAATAAAACGCTCAACATCCCATCTCATCTTTGGCCAAAAGAAATGTGTAGCAAGTACGTCCTCCATCTTCTTCACGCCAAAGTGTCCCATTAATCCTCCTCCATGCGCCTCCTGCAACAACAAAAGACGAACGGAGCTAGCTGGAATGCATAGCTTGTTAGCACGAAACACAAATCCATCATTAACAACAAACTTGTTCCACATTCTTCCTTCTTTACAATTCTGCATTACATCTTTAAAATCAGCATCATGCACATATTGATCTTTGATGGTCTCCAAACCAAATATTTTGAAGTCAAGTTGTGAAAGCATAGTATAGCGACGAGACAATGCATCAGCAATAACATTTTCTTTTCCCTTCTTGTGTTTAATGACATAAGGGAAAGTCTCAATGAATTCAACCCATTTAGCATGTCTACGATTCAGTTTAGCTTGACTTTTAATATGTTTCAAAGATTCATGATCAGAATGAATAACAAATTCTTTGGGCCATAAATAATGTTGCCATGTTTCTAAAGTCCGAACAAGAGCATATAATTCTTTATCATAAGTAGAATAATTCAGACTAGGCCCACTCAATTTTTCAGAAAAGTATGCAACAGGTTTGCCATCTTGTAATAACACACCTCCTAATCCAATTCCACTAGCATCACATTCAAGCTCAAAAGTCTTATTAAAATCAGGAAGTTCGAGTAAAGGAGCATGTGTCAACTTATCTTTCAATACCGTGAAGGCTTCTTCCTGTGCGGTACCCCAAACAAAAGGCACATCCTTCTTTGTAAGCTCGTTGAGAGGTGCAGCAATGGTGCTGAAATCTCTCACAAAACGCCTATAGAATCCAGCGAGGCCAAGAAAACTCCTCACTTGTGTGACCGTTTTGGGCTGCGGCCAACTCTCAATAGCTTCAATCTTGGCTTTGTCAACTTCAATTCCCTGTGGAGTAACAACATAGCCAAGAAAAGATACTCGGTCGGTGCAAAAGATGCACTTCCCAAGGTTACCAAACAAACGTGCATCACGTAGAGCAATAAAAACAGCACGTAAATGTTCCAAATGTTCTTCGAAAGATCTGCTATAAATCAGTATATCATCAAAATAGACTACCACAAATCGTCCAATGAAAGCACGTAAAACTTCGTTCATTAGTCTCATGAAAGTACTAGGCGCATTAGTTAACCCAAAAGGCATGACTAACCACTCATATAATCCAAACTTAGTTTTAAATGCTGTTTTCCATTCATCTCCCAATTTCATACGAATTTGATGGTATCCACTACACAAATCAACTTTGGAGAATATTGTAGAGCCACTCAATTCATCAAGCATATCATCTAGCCTAGGAGTAGGATGACGATAACGAATAGTAATATTATTAATGCCTCTACAATCAACACACATACGTGATGTACCATCCTTTTTCGGCACTAGAATAATAGGAACAGCACAAGGACTAAGGGATTCACGTATATAACCTTTGTCGAGAAGCTCTTGTACTTGACGCATAATCTCCTTCGTCTCCTCTGGATTGGTACCGTATGGTGCACGGTTTGGCAGTGAAGCACCGGGAATTAAGTCAATCTGATGCTCAATCCCTCGAATAGGCGGTAATCCCGGTGGCACGTCTTGTGGAAAGACGTCCGCGAACTCCTGCAAAATGTTAGTGACAGCAGGAGGCAAAGAGGAAGGCACGCCCTCGAATGAAAATAATGCCTCTTTGCACACAAAAGCATAGCAAACAGATTTGCTGAAATCTAGCTCATCAATATTAGATTTGGTGGCAAATAAACATGCACTTTTCAATTTAATTTCAGAAGCAACACTAGATGGTTTATTATTAGGCTTCATTTGTTGCTCAAATTCTTTTGCCACAATCTGATTTTCACTCTTATTCGTCTCCTGTTTTGCTTTATTAGCTCTATTAATATCATCTTTCAAAATGGAATCAGGAGTCATAGGAAGCAAAGTAATATTTTTATCCTTATGAACAAGAGTATAGTGATTGTTTCTACCATGGTGTACAGAATTTTTATCAAATTGCCATGGTCTACCAAGTAATAAGGAACATGCTTGCATAGGTACCACATCACAATCAACATAATCAGCATATGTAGAGATACTAAAATGCACACGAATAGTACGTGTTACCTTAACCTTGCCGCTGTTGTTGAACCATTGGATGTAGTAAGGATGTGGATGTGGTCTTGTGGTGAGAGAAAGCTTCTCCACCATCTCCATGCTAGCCAAGTTGTTGCAGCTCCCTCCGTCTATTATGACGCGCACAGAACATTCCTTCACAACTCCCTTGGTATGGAACAAATTGTGCCTCTGATTTTGCTCAGCTTGTGTGACCTGCACACTCAAAACACGTTGAGCAACTAAACATTCATACCTGTCAGCGTCTTCAGGAGCCATGTATTGCGTCTCATGATCAGAATCATCTCCACCATGTTCTTCACGTGTAATAAGAGCCAAAGTCTCCTCATCATAGTCACTAGCGGACTCATATCCACCATCCGCGGTAGCAATCATCACACGCGGAGATTTGCATTCCCTCGCATAATGACCTCCTCCCTGTTTTCTTGTATCACGGCTGGAGGTGGCACCGGATGGAGGTGCTGGTGCAGTAGAAGTAGAAGATGCACGTGGTGTCCATGATGAAGGTCGGCCTGCAGAAAAGTTAGTTCGCCCCAATGCTTGTCGATCCTGCACTTCACGTTCAGCTTTACAAGCAAGATGGAATAAACGAGTGATATTAGTATACTCCTTATAGTCTAGAATGGTCTGAATCTCTCTATTTAATCCACCCAGAAAACGTGCAAGCATAGCTTCATTCTCCTCAACAATACCACATCTAATCATGCCAGTTTGTAATTCCTGATAATATTCTTCTACAGAATTTTTCCCTTGTCTTAAACGCTGCAATTTTTGAAGCAATTCACGTTGATAATATGGTGGAACCCAACGCGTACGCATAGCAGTTTTCAAAGCAGCCCAAGTAGTTGGAATAGGATATAATCTACAATGTTCAGACCACCATACACATGCAAAACTAGTGAAAGCACAAACGGCAGCAGCAACTCGTCTCTCCTCAGGATATTGTAAACATGTAAATCGATGTTCAGTTTCTAACTCCCAAGTAAGATATATATCAGGAACATATCTACCCTCAAATGGTGGAATATTCAATTTCAGTTCAGGAATATGGACATCATCTCGTACCTGAAGTGGTGGTGCAGGCCTACCATTACGAATATATACCTGAGGTCGACCTGCTGGTGGTGGTACAAGTGGCTGCACGTAGTGTTGATTTTGATCAACCTCATCCTCATAATCTCCCACATAATCATCCTCCTCCGCATCAGCAGCAGGAGCCACAGAAGTATCAACAGCAGCACCAACAGTTTGGCCAAACGCAAGAGGAACACGGCTTGCTCGGCGGAGGTCTGCTTCGCGACGTGGAGGTAGTCGTTGTTGTTGTTGTTGGAGAGGTGCGTTAGGTGCAGCGGGTGGTGGTGGTGGAAGACGCGCGAGCAATTCATTAAACTAGTTATCGAGCTTTGTTTCGAACGTCTTCTCAAGGCCAGTGATCTTCTCCATGGCCTCTTCAAAATTGTTCAGCACATCTTGCACCTGTTCAGTCATCATTTGCTGAAACTTATCATGAAGCTCCTTGTTCGATAAATTCTCCCAGTCAATCTCGTCGGCTTGTGATCCTGGCATGTTAGCAGCAATAGAAACACACAAGAATATGATCCTACAGACTATGAACAAGTGGTGGTGGTGGGTGTCACAAATCCGTCAAGCAAATCTCAAATTCTTACCAGTTCTTACCCAGCAGCAGGCGGTGATCGGCAACCGTTGTAGTCAAAAACTCTCAAAGCTTGGATAGAGCGATTACCAGGGAGAGTCAAACGCACGACGTAGATGTATGTGGAGCTGGGAAGGCTTATAATATGGTAGCAAAAGGGGTCAGCAATAATCAATTCAGAGATGCAAAGTTGAATAAACGCTCAACGACGGTACTGTGCTGGTCCTAGGCTAGACTGTGCTAGAGACGCGAGCCTAGAACACTAACAAAATCACGGCGCGGCACGTAAACAAGGGAAAAGCACACTCTGGAATTTTTTTTTGCTCTTTTTTTTTTGCGCTCTTTTTTTTTGCGCTGCTTTTTTTTTGCGAAAAATCACTATAATGGCGAGTGTCTCAAAACTCTTCTTAGCTCAAACTGACAGGATGGGCACGAAATTTTTTCGACCAATTTTTTTTTTGACTGCCCGGACCCAAAAACTGGAAACGGGTCAAAAAAACTTCCTATAATGGCACCTGTCTCAAAACACTCAGAAACACCTAAAAATAGGATAGCCAGAAATTTTTTCGAAAAATGCGTTTTCGAAAAATTTTGGGCCTAAACGGAGCGTGGCTACCCGACTCTTCTTTTTTTTTCCGAAACCTACTCCGGCAAGGAAACACGAATCGGAATCTAGATGGATCTCGAAACCAAACCTAATATGACAAGAACTCGGATTGGTGGTGGATATATGGTGGTAGATGGCAGCGGTGGTGGTATATGACAGCTGTGGTGGTATATGGATACGGATTCGAAGCGGTGGCGGATAAACGGTGGTGGTAGATGGCAGGGGCGATGATGATGGTGCGGCGGCGGCGTGACAACTTATGACCAGAACTCGAAACTCTAAAAGACTAGACTCTAAGACCAGCAACTAGAAACGACGATGCAACCGCAAATTCAACAAAGCAAAACCCTAAAAAGATTATGCAAAGGCTTAGATTGGTTCGGATATGATGAACTAACCCTAATTTTTTTTGTGGCTTTTTCGTGGACTATAGGTATGAAGAACAGACTCGATCTAAACTACGAAAAAACTGTAAAATCTCACCGAGCAACCTGGAAATCTGATACCACTTGATAGAGGCAAAGGTGTCCCGTCTTTCGATGAGATGGTGGATTTCGCTTTGGTGGAAGTTGACTTTGACGATCTGACTACGAACGTGCGAGGACGTCGCGCCTTAGCAATCGCTAAACCAACTCCGAGAGGTTATTGACCATGCCGGAGCACGATCAACCTGACCACGAGGGTCTGTTTCCTGCGAGCAAACGAAGAACAAGCAAGAAACTAAGTTTGCAATCTGGATATTGCGAATATAAGATGAAAGCTTTATTGATCAAGGTGGGGTTCTGTGACGCCTTTGTCTGGTCGTTGAACACAAACGAAGTACGCGAAGTTGCAGCTATGGCGAACTTTTAATCTAAACAAAACCCAAAGTCTAAACGATGCCCTAAGGGCTGTATATATGGAGGAAGAGGGGGGAATTTCGTGGCACTTGGTGGAGGGGTCCGAAATCAACCTTATCTCTTGTTTCCCCACACATACGGACTCTAAAAATAGCCTATACTTATGTATTTCGAAATTACATGGGCCTGGCCCAATAATAAGGTGACGCAGCACCTAAAATAGCCTCGGGACGAAATTTAGGAAGTGGCATCTTGTATATTTCGTCCAAGGCTTCATGCACCCATTATGGTGGCTTCAAAGTCCTGAAATCATCACTTGTAACTCCGTTCTTGTTCCCCTTGCGCATGCCATCATCTCCATGCTTGTTCTTGCTCCAATGTTCATCCTTCTCCAAGCTAGGCCCTTCATTTGTAAGCAAAACAAATGTATCCAATTTAGGCAGCATCATATTCTCATGAGCATTAGAATCATTACCAAGAAACGAAAGTACCTGGTAATTTAGTTGGCGTGCACGAGCTCTAGTAATTGGTCCAGTATGTATAGCAGCAGGGGCTGTGGGTGTAACAATTGTATTGATGTCCTCATCA
>NC_041387.1:279906649-279971767 GCF_002162155.2 Triticum dicoccoides | reverse complement strand
TGGTCAATAACCTCTGGAGATTGGTTTAGCGATTGCTAAGGCGCAACGTCGTGCACGTTTGTAGTCGGATCGTCAAAGTCGTCTCCACCAAATCGATAGTTACCATCTCATCGAAAGATCGGGACACCCCCGCCTCTATCAAGTGGTATCAGTTTTCAGGTTGCTCGGTGAGAATTTCCAGTTTTTCCTAGATTAGATTTATTTTCTTACCTATTGTCCAAGAAAAAGCCACAAAACAAAAGTTAGATCTATTCATCCTTTGTCCTAGCCAGACTGAGCCTTTGCAATTTTCTTTTCATTGTTTGCATTATTGAATTATCGGTTGCATCGCCGTGTCGAGTTGCTGGTCTTAGTGTCTAGTTCCTTTAGAGTTTCGAGTTCTGTTCACATTAGTCACGCAGCCGCTGCATCATTATCCCATCCGCTGTCCACCATCCCATCCACCAATTTCCACCATGTGCTACGCACTTTTTATTGTCATAATCATAGTTGAGGTCACTCACATCTTCGCCTGATCGAATCTGCATCTTATCTAGTTTGTCTTGGAAAGAGGGAGAAAAAGAAGATAAAGAAAAAAAAAGAGAGAAAAAAGGAAAGAAAAAAAAGAAAAAGAGGGAGAAGAAAAAGAAAAAAAAGGCGTGAGAAAAAAAAGAGAGAAGAAAAAAATTGGATCTATCTAGAATCAATCTCGTACCTGAATTCGGATTGGAATCTGTTTTGCGCACTGTTCAGTAAAACAGGTGTATCTTCCTCATACGAAGTCAGTTTTGGCTCCGTGAGTACTCAAATTGAAGATAGCGACGAGCCGCATCTAAATAGTTGCAGAAGATTTTTCAATATTTGACACCTCAAAATCGGCTTCTAAATAGGTCTTTTTGCCCTCCGAAGTTCGTGAACACAACTTGTTCCAATTTTTCAGGCCAGTTTTAGAATTCTTTGACTCCTCATATCAACTCGGAATTGAGTGATTCTTTTTGCATTGGAAAGCTTGAGTTAGTAGCATTCTTTGAAAGAATTTATCAGAAAATTGTCTCAAACTTTTCAAGAGGAAAGTTGGAGAGAGAGTTGTTGTATATCCTGCTTGGCAGTTGTTTTTCATCATTACCTTCACTGCCGTTGTGATCTTCACTTATATCTTGCTGTCAAGAGCTACTTAGTATCCTTCATTGATGCTAGTTGTGCTACGCCGTGACCTCATTAGTGTTCTAGGCTCGCATCTCTAGTCCGGTCTAGCCTAGGACCAGCACAGTACCGTCGTTGAGCGTTTATTCAACATTGCATCTTTGAATTGATTATTGCTAATCTTTTGCTACCATATATAGCCAACCTAGCTCCACATATTTCTACACCGTGTATACGTACGCTCCCCTGGCAATCGCTTCACTCAATATTCGGAGTTACTTGACACCGCTGGTTGCCGATCTCCGCCTGCTGCATGGTAAGAACTTGTAAGACATTGATATTTGCTTTACTATGAGCGTTTTACCACCACATCCTAGTAGTTATAGGAACATTATTTTTGGGTTTTGTTTCTTGTTCTACTAATCATGACAGGATCCAGAGTCAATTCATGGGCTTTGTCGATCGCGGGAGACGTGCCACCACCTTTGCAAATACCACAACCGTCACGAGAGGTGCACAGACATCCAAATGCACATGATCAGGTTAATGTATCTATACCACCATTTAATGGCCGTTTTAAACCTGCTTTATATATTGAATGGGAGTTCGACATAAAAAATATATTTGCTTCCCATAATTTCGATGAACATAAAAAGGTTAAGGTTGCGGTTGGTTCTTTCACTGGTTATGCTTTGGTTTGGTGGAGTGAATATTGTCGGTTACACCCTGATTATATACCTACTACTTGGGATGATTTGAAACTTGCCATGTGACATACTTTCGTCCCTGCTTATTATACTCGTGACATGATTAAGAAGTTGCAACACTTAAAACAAGGTAGTGAAACTGTAACAAAATATCATGATGATTTACAAACTACCTTGTTGCATTCCTCTTTAGAAGAAAGTGAAGATGATTTTATGGATAGATTTTGGGGAGGATTAAACCGTGATATTTAAGAGATAATAATTCATGAAGAGTGTTATCCTATGGACCATTTGTTTCATCTTGCTTGCAAAGCTGAACAGGAAATAAAACGACATGTTGGCCACGAGGAGAACAAGCGCACGGTGCACATTCCAAGAGTTGATATGATTGTTCCTTCAACTACTAGGCATACTATGACAACCACATCCGTTGTTGTCAGGACTACATCACCTCCACCATGTGACACATCGCCCCCGAGAGTGGCTACATCATCTGAGTTGATCATAAGAGGTAATGACAAAGGTACTGATCTTCCATCTCTACATGAGAATGATGAATGCCTTGTCAATTTGAATGCATCATCTGATGAGCTACCCACTACTTTGATCACACCACCTATTTTGGAGGACTACATTGATAATTTGACTTTGCCATGTGATTAAACAACTGAAATACCAACAATTTTGAGTGCACCCATTGTATTAACTATTGATGCAAAAGAACCAATGTTTAATCATTTTGATATGACCTCTAATCTTGGTGATGATTCTGTGTTGAATGACTTATTGCATGTTTGCTTATTTAAGCCTGTTGTAGCATGTAAATTTGATGCAAGTAAGGTTTATTCACCAATGTTGGGATGGTTTAATGATGAACATTGTCAATCTTTTGAAATGAATAAGAGCTTCACTTATATGTGCAAACTGAGTTGCAATATTTTCATGCCTTCTACTTCTTGTGCTAATTTTTTGGCTTTAGATTTTATGAACTATGCAAGGTACTCATCTATTCATGTGTCATATATGCAAAAATCAAGGGAAGTAAAAATGGATGTCATATACATATACAACATGTACACCTTGTCTCTTTTGTTAGCCACATTTCAGATTAAGCAACGCCGAGGACGGCTTTATTTTCAAGAAGGGGAGGATGATGAGGACATGACTACCTTGGATATGATCAAAAATATTGCATATATGCATATTTGTCAGGTGATTTCTAGTGCAAACTATTCAATAATCTATTTATGTTATCCAGAACAAAAATACTTCACACACTTTTGTGTTTTGTCTAATTGCAGGTGTATGGGACATTTGTACAATCCACATATGAAGATAAGGAAGAAAGAGATGTTTATTTGCTGTCCAAAAAGTTCTCTCACGTCACTTTTGGCCCAAGAGAAGATAGAGTCCAAGTCTCTCACGTTCTGGATTCAGATTCGGACTGCACAGACATACCTGACTCAAAACGCACACAAGTTTTTCATACGGACTCCGAATTGGGTGATTCTTTTTTTCTTGGAAACTAGATTTCGTGCACTTTCCAACCCAATTGGAATCACCTTCAAATTCATCCGGAGCGTTGAGTTGTGGACGAAACAATCTGATGCTGCAGCAGAATCCGAGTCAAACTACAAGTCCAAAGGTGTTACATCACCTCCACTTGGGCCCATGAGCCTTGTACGACCTAGGGTTAGTTTTAGGCTGCCTTGGGACGTCCTCCCACCTCCTTGGCCGCCACCCCTTGCTCCTATATAAGTAGATCCATCTAGTAGCTTTTTCCTTGGGATTTGTTTAGTTAAAAGTTAGCCAACGCAACTTCGTGTACTTCGTTTGTGTCCAACGACCAGACCAAGACCGCTTTCGGATCCCCACCTTTATCAATACTTCATACATATTTGCAATATTCAGATTGCTTTTATCATATTCTTGCTCGTTCTTCGATTGCTTGCAGGAATAGACCTTCGTGGTCAGGTTGATCGTGCACCGGCGTGGTCAATAACCTCTGGAGATTGGTTTAGCGATTGCTAAGGCGCAACGTCGTGCACGTTTGTAGTCGGATCGTCAAAGTCGTCTCCACCAAATCGATAGTTACCATCTCATCGAAAGATCGGGACACCCCCGCCTCTATCAATGGTGGGTATGAGTCCGCTAGTGACTATGATGAGGAGACCTTGGCTCTTATTACACGTGAAGAACATGGTGGAGACGATTCTGATCATGAGACGCAATACATGGCTCCTGAAGATGCTGACAGGTATGAATGTTTAGTTGCTCAACGTGTTTTGAGTGTGCAGGTTACACAAGCTGAGCAAAATCAGAGGCATAATTTGTTCCATACAAAGGGAGTTGTGAAGGAACGTTCTGTTCGCGTGATCATAGATGGAGGGAGCTGCAATAACTTGGCTAGCATGGAGATGGTGGAGAAGCTATCTCTCACCACAAGACCACATCCACATCCTTACTACATCCAATGGTTCAACAACAGCGGCAAGGTTAAGGTAACACGTACTGTTCGTGTGCATTTTAGTATCTCTACATATGCTGATTATGTTGATTGTGATGTGGTACCTATGCAAGCATGTTCCTTATTACTTGGTAGACCATGGCAATTTGATAAAAATTATGTACACCATGGTAGAAACAATCAGTATACTCTTGTTCATAACGATAAAAATATTACTTTGCTTCCTATGACTCCTGATTCCATTTTGAAAGATGATATTAATAGAGCTAATAAAGCAAAACAGGAGACAAATAAGAGTGAAAATCAGATTGTGGCAAAAGAATTTGAGCACCAAATGAAGTCTAATAATAAACCATCTACTGTTGTTTCTGAAATTAAATTGAAAAGTGCATGTTTACTTGCCACCAAATCTGATATTGATGAGCTAGATTTCAGCAAATCTGTTTGCTATGCCTTTGTGTGCAAAGAGGCATTATTTTCATTCGAGGACGTGCCTTCCTCTTTGCCCCCTGCTGTCACTAACATTTTGCAGGAGTTCGCTGACGTCTTTCCACAAGACGTGCCACCGGGATTACCACCTATTCGAGGGATTGAGCATCAAATTGACTTAATTCCCGGTGCTACCATACCGTACCAATCCAGAGGAGACGAAGGAGATTATGCGTCAAGTACAAGAACTGCTCGACAAAGGTTATATACGCGAATCCCTTAGTCCTTGTGCTGTTCCTATCATTTTAGTGCCGAAAAAGGATGGTACGTCGCGTATGTGCATTGATTGTAGAGGCATAAATAATATTACTATTCGTTATCGTCATCCTATTCCTAGGCTCGATGATATGCTTGATGAATTGAGTGGCTCTACAATATTCTCCAAAGTTGATTTGCGTAGTGGATACCATCAAATTCGTATGAAATTGGGAGATGAATGGAAAACAGCATTTAAAACTAAGTTTGGATTATATGAGTGGTTAGTCATGCCTTTTGGGTTAACTAATGCACCTAGTACTTTCATGAGGTTAATGAACGAAGTTTTACGTGCTTTCATTGGACGATTTGTGGTAGTTTACTTTGATGACATATTGATTTATAGCAAATCTTTGGAGGAACATTTGGAACATTTACGTGCTGTTTTTATTGCTCTACGTGATGCACGTTTGTTTGGAAACCTTGGAAAGTGCACCTTTTGCACCGACCGAGTATCTTTTCTTGGCTATGTTGTTACTCCACAGGGAATTGAAGTTGATAAAGCCAAGATTGAAGCTATTGAGAGTTGGCCGCAGCCCAAAACGGTCACACAAGTGAGGAGTTTCCTTGGCCTCGCTGGTTTCTATAGGCGTTTTGTGAGAGATTTCAGCACCATTGCTGCACCTCTCAACGAGCTTACAAAGAAGGATGTGCCTTTTGTTTGGCGTATCACACAGGAAGAAGCCTTCACGGTATTGAAAGATAAGTTGACACATGCTCCTTTACTCCAACTTCCTAATTTCAATAAGACTTTTGAGCTTGAATGTGATGCTAGTGGAATTGGATTAGGAGGTGTGTTATTACAAGATGGAAAACCTGTTGCATACTTTTCTGAAAAATTGAGTGGGCCTAGTCTGAACTATTCTACTTATGATAAAGAATTATATGCACTTGTTCGGACCTTAGAAACATGGCAACATTATTTATGGCCCAAGGAATTTGTTATACATTCTGATCATGAATCTTTGAAACACATTAAAAGTCAAGCAAAACTGAACCGTAGACATGCTAAATGGGTTGAATTCATTGAGACTTTCCCTTATGTCATTAAACACAAGAAGGTAAAGAAAATGTTATTGCTGATGCCTTGTCTCGTCGTTATACTATGCTTTCACAACTTGACTTTAAAATATTTGGTTTGGAGACCATCAAAGATCAATATGTTTATGATGCTGAATTTAAAGATGTATTGCAGAATTGTAAGGAAGGGAGAACTTGGAACAAGTTCGTTCTTAACGATGGATTTGTGTTTCGTGCTAACAAGCTATGCATTCCAGCTAGCTCCGTTCGTCTTTTGTTGTTGCAGGAGGCGCATGGAGGAGGATTAATGGGACACTTTAGCGTCAAGAAGACGGAGGATATACTTGCTACACATTTCTTTTGGCCAAAGATGAGACGGGATGTTGAGCGTTTTGTTGCTCGCTGCACTACATGTCAAAGAGCTAAGTCACGACTCAATCCTCATGGTTTATATATGCCTTTGCCTGTATCTAGTGTTCCTTGGGAGGATATATCTATGGACTTTGTTTTAGGTTTACCTCGAACAAAGAAGGGGAGGGATAGCATATTTGTTGTCGTGGATAGGTTCTCGAAAATGGCACACTTTATACCATGTCATAAAAGCGATGATGCTGTTAATGTTGCTGATTTGTTCTTTCGTGAAATTATTCGCTTACATGGTGTGCCAAATACTATTGTTTCAGATCGTGATACTAAATTTCTTAGCCACTTTTGGAGATGTTTATGGGCTAAGTTGGGGACTAAGCTGCTTTTTAGTACTACTTGTCACCCCCAAACTGATGGACAAACTGAAGTAGTCAATAGAACATTGTCTACTATGCTTAGGGCTATTTTGAAGAATAACAAAAAAATGTGGGAAGAATGCTTGCCTCATATTGAATTTGCTTATAATCGTTCATTGCATTCTACTACTAAGATGTGCCCTTTTGAAATTGTGTATGGTTTCCTACCTCGTGCACCTATTGATTTGTTGCCTCTTCCATCTTCAGAGAAGGTTAATTTTGATGCTAAAGAACGTTCTGAATTGATTGTAAAAATGCATGAGTTAACTAAGGAAAACATTGAGCGTATGAATGCTTAATATAAACTTGCTGGAGATAAGGGTAGAAAACATGTTGTGTTTGCGCCTGGAGATCTTGTTTGGTTACATTTGCGTAAAGATAGATTTCCTAATCTGCGCAAATCAAAGCTAATGCCACGTGCCGATGGTCCTTTTAAGGTGTTAGAGAAAATAAATGATAATGCATATAAACTTGAGCTACCTGTAGATTTTGGGGTTAGTCCCACTTTTAACATTGCAGATTTGAAGCCTTATTTGGGTGAGGAAGATGCGCTTCCGTCGAGGACGACTTCATTTCAAGAAGGGGAGGATGATGAGGACATCAATACCATTGTTACACCCACAGCTCCTACTGTTACATATACTGGACCAATTACTAGAGCTCGCGCACGCCAATTAAATTACCAGGTACTTTCGTTTCTTGGTAATGATTCTAATGTTCATGAGATTATGATGCTGCCTAAATTGGATACATTTGTTTTGCTTACAAATGAAGGGCCTAGCTTGGAGAAGGATGAACATTGGAGCAAGAACACGCATGGAGTTGATGGCATGCGCAAGGGGATCAAGAACGGAGTTACAAGTGATGATTTCAGGACTTTGAAGCCGCCATAAGGAGTGGATGAAGCCTTGGACGAAATATACAAGATGCCACTTCATAATATTCGTCCATAGGCTATTCTAGGTGTTGCGTCACCTTATTAATGGGCCAAGCCCATGTAATTTCGAAATACTTAAGTATAGGCTATTTTTAGAGTCCGTATGTGTGGGGAAACAAGAGTTAGGGTTGGTTTCGGACCCCGCCCTCAAGGGCCATGAAATTCCCCCTCTTCCTCAATATATACAGCCCTTAGGACGTCGTTTAGACTTTGGGTTTTGTTTAGATTAAAAGTTCGCCATAGCTGCAACTTCGCGTACTTCATTTGTGTTCAACGACCAGACAAAGGCGTCACAGAACCCCACCTTGATCAATAAAGCTTTCATCTTATATTCGCAATATCCAGATTGCAATCTCAGTTTCTTGCTTGTTCTTCGTTTGCTCGCAGGAAACAGACCCTCATGGTCAGGTTGATCGTGCTCCGGCGTGGTCAATAACCTCTCGGAGTTGGTCTAGCGGTTGCTAAGGCGCGACATCCTCGCACGTTCGTAGTCGGATCGTCAAAGTCGACTGCCACCAAAGCGATATCCATCATCTCATCGAAAGATGGGACACCTTTGCCTCTATCAAGTGGTATCAGATTTCCAGGTTGCTCGGTGAGATTTTACAGTTTTTTGTAGTTTAGATCGAGTCTGTTCTTCATACCTACAGTCCACGAAAAGGCCACAAAAAAAATTAGGGTTAGTTCATCATATCCGAACCAATCTGAGCCTTTGAATAATCTTTTTAGGGTTTTGCTTTGTTGAATTTGCGGTTGCATCGTCGGTCTAGTTGCTGGTCTTAGAGTCTAGTCTTTTAGAGTTTCGAGTTCTGGTCATAAGTTGTCACGCCGCCGCCGCACCATCTACATCGCCCCTGCCATCTACCACCACCGCTCCGAATCCGTATCCATATACCATCACCAATCCGTGTCCATATACCACCACCAATCCATATCCATATACTACCACCGCTACCACCACCGCTGCCATATACCACCACCATATATCCACCACCAATCCGAGTTCCTTGCTTATTAGGTTTGTTTTCGAGATCCATCTAGTTTCCGATTCGTGTTTCCTTGCCGGAGTAGGTTTCGGGGAAAAAAAAGAGTCAGGAAACCACGCTCCGTTTAGGCCCAAAATTTTTCGAAAACGCATTTTTCGAAAAAATTTCTGGCTATCCTATTTTTAGGTGTTTCTGAGTGTTTTGAGACAGGTGCCATTATAGGAAGTTTTTTTGACCCGTTTCCAGTTTTTGGGTCCGGGCAGTCGAAAAAAAAAATTGGTCGAAATTTTTTTTTTTCGTGCCCATCCTGTCAGTTTGACCTAGGAAGAGTTTTGAGACACTCGCCATTATAGTGATTTTTCGCAAAAAAAAACAGCGCAAAAAAAAAGAGCGAAATTTTTTTTTCAGAGTGTGCTTTTCCCTTGTTTACGTGCCGCGCCGTGATTTTGTTGGTGTTGTAGGCTCGCATCTCTAGCACAATTGATAGAGGCGGGGGTGTCCCGATCTTTCGATGAGATGATAACTATCGATTTGGTGGAGACGACTTTGACGATCCGACTACAAACGTGCACGACGTTGCGCCTTAGCAATCGCTAAACCAACTCCGAGAGGTTATTGACCACGCCGGAGCACAATCAACCTGACCACGAAGGTCTATTCCTGCAAGCAATCGAAGAACAAGCAAGAATATGATAAAAGCAATCTGAATATTGCGAGTATATATGAAGTATTGATAAAGGTGGGGATCCGTAAGCGGTCTTGGTCTGGTCGTTGGACACAAACGAAGTACACGAAGTTGCAATGGCTAACTTTTAACTAAACAAATCCCAAGGAAAAGCTACTAGATGGATCTACTTATATAGGAGCAAGGGGTGGAGGCCAAGGAGGTGGGAGGACATCCCAAGGCAGCCTAAAACTAAATCTAGGTCGTACAAGGCCAATGGGCCCAAGTGGAGGTGATGTAACACCTTTGGACTTGTAGTTTGACTCGGATTCTGCTGCAGCATCAGATTGTTTCGTCCACAACTCAACGCTCCGGACGAATTTGAAGGTGATTCCAATTGGGTTGGAAAGTGCACGAAATCTAGTTTCCAACAAAAAAAGAATCACCCAATTCGGAGTCCGTACAAAAAACTTGTGTGCGTTTTGAGTCAGGTGTGTCTGTGCAGTCCGAATCTGAATCCAGAACGTGAGAGACTTGGACTCTATCTTTTCTTGGGCCAAAAGTGACGTGAGAGAACTTTTAGGACAACAAATAAACATCTCTTTCTTCCTTATCTTCATATGTGGATTGTACAAATGTCCCATACACCTGCAATTAGACAAAACACAAAAGTGTGTGAAGTATTTTTGTTCTGAATAACATAAATAGATTATTGAATAGTTTGCACTAGAAATCACCTGACAAATATGCATATATGCAATATTTTTGGTCATATCCAAGGTAGTCATGTCCTCATCATCCTCCCCTTCTTGAAAATAAAGCCGTCCTCGGCGTTGCTTAATCTGAAATGTGGCTAACAAAAGAGACAAGGTGTACATGTTGTATATGTATATGTCATCCATTTTTACTTCCCTTGATTTTTGCATATATGACACATGAATAGATGAGTAACTTGCATAGTTCATAAAATCTAAAGCCAAAAAATTAGCACAAGAAGTAGAAGGCATGAAAATATTGCAACTCAGTTTGCACATATAAGTGAAGCTCTTATTCATTTCAAAAGATTGACAATGTTCATCATTAAACAATCCCAACACTGGTGAATAAACCTTACTTGCATCAAATTTACATACTACAACATGCTTAAATAAGCAAACATGCAATAAGTCATTCAACACAGAATCATCACCAAGATTAGAGGTCATATCAAAATGATTAAACATTGGTTCTTTT
Source organism: Triticum dicoccoides (assembly GCF_002162155.2). Classification (NCBI taxonomy): domain Eukaryota; kingdom Viridiplantae; phylum Streptophyta; class Magnoliopsida; order Poales; family Poaceae; genus Triticum; species Triticum dicoccoides. The sequence goes on along the minus strand of NC_041387.1, from coordinate 279,961,105 downwards.
GCATCAATAGTTAATTCAATGGGTGCACTCAAAATTGTTGGTATTTCAATTGTTTGATCACATGGCAAAGTCAAATTATCAACGTAGTCCTCTAAAATAGGTGGTGTGATCAAAGTAGTGGGTAGCTCATCAGATGGTGCATTCAAATTGACAAGGCATTCATCATTCTCATGTAGAGATGGAAGATCAGTACCTTTGTCATTACCTCTTATGATCTGATGAGGACATGACTACCTTGGATATGACCAAAAATATTGCATATATGCATATTTGTCAGGTGATTTCTAGTGCAAACTATTCAATAATCTATTTGTGTTATCCAGAACAAAAATACTTCACACACTTTTGTGTTTTGTCTAATTGCAGGTGTATGGGACATTTGTACAATCCACATATGAAGATAAGGAAGAAAGAGATGTTTATTTGCTGTCCAAAAAGTTCTCTCACGTCACTTTTGGCCCAAGAGAAGATAGAGTCCAAGTCTCTCACGTTCTGGATTCAGATTCGGACTGCACAGACATACCTGACTCAAAACGCACACAAGTTTTTCATACGGACTCCGAATTGGGTGATTCTTTTTTTGTTGGAAACTAGATTTCGTGCACTTTCCAACCCAATTTGAATCACCTTCAAATTCGTCCGGAGCGTTGAGTTGTGGACGAAACAATCTGATGCTGCAGCAGAATCCGAGTCAAACTACAAGTCCAAAGGTGTTACATCATCTCCACTTGGGCCCATTGGCCTTGTACGACCTAGATTTAGTTTTAGGCTGCCTTGGGACGTCCTCCCACCTCCTTGGCCGCCACCCCTTGCTCCTATATAAGTAGATCCATCTAGTAGCTTTTCCTTGGGATTTGTTTAGTTAAAAGTTAGCCATTGCAACTTCGTGTACTTCGTTTGTGTCCAACGACCAGACCAAGACCGCTTACGGATCCCCACCTTTATCAATACTTCATATATACTCGCAATATTCAGATTGCTTTTATCATATTCTTGCTTGTTCTTCGATTGCTTGCAGGAATAGACCTTCGTGGTCAGGTTGATTGTGCTCCGGCGTGGTCAATAACCTCTCGGAGTTGGTTTAGCGATTGCTAAGGCGCAACGTCGTGCACGTTTGTAGTCGGATCGTCAAAGTCGTCTCCACCAAATTGATAGTTATCATCTCATCGAAAGATCGGGACACCCCCGCCTCTATCAAGTGGTATCAGTTTTCAGGTTGCTCGGTGAGAATTTCCAGTTTTCCTAGATTAGATTTATTTTCTTACCTATTGTCCAAGAAAAAGCCACACAAAAAAAAGTTAGATCTGTTCATCCTTTATCCAAGCCAGTTTGAGCCTTTGCAATTTTCTATTCATTGCTTGCATAGTTGAATTATCGGTTGCATCGTCGTGTAAGTTGCTAGTCTTAGCGTCTAGTTCCTTTAGAGTTTCGAGTTCTGTTCACATTAGTCACGCCGCCGCTGCATCATTATCCCTTCCGCTGTCCACCATCCCATCTATTAATTTCCACCACGTGCTACGCACTGTTCATTGTCATAATCATAGTTGAGGTCATTCACATCTTCGCCTGATCCAATCTGCATCTTATCTAGTTTGTCTTGAAAAAAAAAGATAGAGAAAAAAAGAGAAAAAAGGAAAAAAAAGAAAAAGAGAGAGAAGAAAAAGAAAAAAAGCGTGAGAAAAAAAAGAGAGAAACAAAAATTGGATCTATCTAGAATCAATCTCGTACCTGAATTCGGATTGGAATCTGTTTTGCGCACTGTCCAGTAAAACAGGTGTATCTTCCTCATACGAAGTCCGTTTTGGCTCCGTGGGTACTCAAATTGAAGCTAGCGACGAGCCGCATCTAAATAGTTGCAGAAGCAAGTTCAATATTTGACACTTCAAAATCGGCTTCTAAATAGGCCTTTTTGCCCTCCAAAGTTTATGAACACAGCTTGTTCCAATTTTTCAGGCCAGTTTTAGAATTCTTTGACTCCTCATATCAACTCGGAATTGAGTGATTCTTTTTGCATTGGAAAGGTTGAGTTAATAGCATTCTTTGAAAGAATTTATCAGAAAATTGTCTTAAACTTTTCAAGAGGAAAGTTGGAGAGAGAGTTGTTGTATATCCTGCTTGGCAGTTGTTTTTCATCATTATCTTCACTGTCGTTGTGATATTCACTTATATCTTGCTGTCAAGAGCTACTTAGTATCCTTCATTGATGCTAGTTGTGCTACGCCGTGACCTCATTAGTGTTCTAGGCTCGCGTCTCTAGTATGGTCTAGCCTAGGACCAGCACAGTACCGTCGTTGAGCGTTTATTCAACATTGCATCTTTGAATTGATTATTGCTAATCTTTTGCTACCATATATAGCCAACCCAGCTCCACATATTTCTACACCGTGTATACGTACGCTCCCTTGGCAATCGCTTTACTCAATATTCGGAGTTACTTGACACCGCTGGTTGCCGATCACCGCCTGCTGCATGGTAAGAACTTGTAAGGCATTGATATTTGCTTTACTGTGAGCGTTTTACCACCACATCCTAGTAGTTATAGGAACATTATTTTTGGGTTTTGTTTCTTGTTCTACTAATCATGACAGGATCCAGAGTCAATTCATGGGCTTTGTCGATCGCGGGAGACGTGCCACCACCTTTGCAAATACCACAACCGTCACGAGAGGTGCACAAACATCCAAATGCACATGATCAGGTTAATGTATCTATACCACCATTTAATGGCCGTTTTAAACCTGCTTTATATATTGAATGGGAGTTCGACATAAAAAATATATTTGCTTCCCATAATTTCAATGAACATAAAAAGGTTAAGGTTGCGGTTGGTTCTTTCACTGGTTATGCTTTGGTTTGGTGGAGTGAATATTGTCGGTTACACCCTGATTATATACCTACTACTTGGGATGATTTGAAACTTGCCATGCGACATACTTTCGTCCCTGCTTATTATACTCGTGAGATGATTAAGAAGTTGCAACACTTAAAACAAGGTAGTGAAATTGTAACAAAATATTATTATGATTTACAAACTACCTTGTTGCATTCCTCTTTAGAAGAAAGTGAAGATGATTTTATGGATAGATTTTTGGGAGGATTAAACCGTGATATTTAAGAGATACTAATTCATGAAGAGTGTTATCCTATGGACCATTTGTTTCATCTTGCTTGCAAAGCTGAACAGGAAATAAAACGACGTGTTGGCCACGAGGAGAAGAAGCGCACGGTGCACATTCCAAGAGTTGATAGATTGTTCCTTCAACTACTAAGCATACTATGACAACCACATCCGTTGTTGTCAGGACTACATCACCTCCACCATGTGACACATCGCCCCCGAGAGTGGCTACATCATCTGAGTTGATCATAAGAGGTAATGACAAAGGTACTGATCTTCCATCTCTACATGAGAATGATGAATGCCTTGTCAATTTGAATGCACCATCTGATGAACTACCCACTACTTTGATCACACCACCTATTTTAGAGGACTACGTTGATAATTTGACTTTGCCATGTGATCAAACAACTGAAATACCAACAATTTTGAGTGCACCCATTGAATTAACTATTGATGCAAAAGAACCAATGTTTAATCATTTTGATATGACCTCTAATCTTGGTGATGATTCTGTGTTGAATGACTTATTGCATGTTTGCTTATTTAAGCATGTTGTAGCATGTAAATTTGATGCAAGTAAGGTTTATTCACCAATGTTGGGATGGTTAAATGATGAACATTGTCAATCTTTTGAAATGAATAAGAGCTTCACTTATATGTGCAAACTGAGTTGCAATATTTTCATGCCTTCTACTTCTTGTGCTAATTTTTTGGCTTTAGATTTTATGAACTATGCAAGTTACTCATCTATTCATGTGTCATATATGCAAAAATCAAGGGAAGTAAAAATGGATGACATATACATATACAACATGTACACCTTGTCTCTTTTGTTAGCCACATTTCAGATTAAGCAACGCCGAGGACGGCTTTATTTTCAAGAAGGGGAGGATGATGAGGACATGACTACCTTGGATATGACCAAAAATATTGCATATATGCATATTTGTCAGGTGATTTCTAGTGCAAACTATTCAATAATCTATTTATGTTATGCAGAACAAAAATACTTCACACACTTTTGTGTTTTGTCTAATTGCAGGTGTATGGGACATTTGTACTGATAGAGGCGGGGTGTCCCGATCTTTCGATGAGATGGTAACTATCGATTTGGTGGAGACGACTTTGACGATCCGACTACAAACGTGCACGACGTTGCGCCTTAGCAATCGCTAAACCAATCTCCAGAGGTTATTGACCACGCCGGTGCACGATCAACCTGACCACGAAGGTCTATTCCTGCAAGCAATCGAAGAACGAGCAAGAATATGATAAAAGCAATCTGAATATTGCAAATATGTATGAAGTATTGATAAAGGTGGGGATCCGAAAGCGGTCTTGGTCTGGTCGTTGGACACAAACGAAGTACACGAAGTTGCGTTGGCTAACTTTTAACTAAACAAATCCCAAGGAAAAGCTACTAGATGGATCTACTTATATAGGAGCAAGGGGTGGAGGCCAAGGAGGTGGGAGGACGTCCCAAGGCAGCCTAAAACTAAATCTAGGTCGTACAAGGCCAATGGGCCCAAGTGGAGGTGATGTAACACCTTTGGACTTGTAGTTTGACTCGGATTCTGCTGCAGCATCAGATTGTTTCGTCCACAACTCAACACTCCGGACGAATTTGAAGGTGATTCCAATTGGGTTGGAAAGTGCACGAAATCTAGTTTCCAACAAAAAAAGAATCACCCAATTCGGAGTCCGTATGAAAAACTTGTGTGCGTTTTGAGTCAGGTGTGTCTGTGCAGTCCGAATCTGAATCCAGAACGTGAGAGACTTGGACTCTATCTTCTCTTGGGCCAAAAGTGACGTGAGAGAACTTTTTGGACAGCAAATAAACATATCTTTCTTCCTTATCTTCATATGTGGATTGTACAAATGTCCCATACACCTGCAATTAGACAAAACACAAAAGTGTGTGAAGTATTTTTGTTCTGGATAACATAAATAGATTATTGAATAGTTTGCACTAGAAGTCACCTGACAAATATGCATATATGCAATATTTTTGGTCATATCCAAGGTAGTCATGTCGTCATCAACAATCTAGCCTAGGACCAGCACAGTACCGTCGTTGAGCGTTTATTCAACTTTGCATCTCTGAATTGATTATTGCTGACCCTTTTTGCTACCATACTATAAGCCTTCCCAGCTCCACATACATCTACATCGTGTGTTTGACTCTCCCTGGTAATCGCTCTATCCAAGCTTTGAGAGTTTTTGACTATAACGGTTGCCGATCACCGCCTGCTGCTGGGTAAGAACTGGTAAGAATTTGAGATTTGCTTGACGGATTTGTGATACACCACCACCACTTCTTAGTAGTCTGTAGGATCATATTCTTGTGTGTTTCTATTGCTGCTAACCATGCCAGGATCACAAGCCGACGAGATTGACTGGGAGAACTTATCGAACAAGGAGCTTCATGATAAGTTTCAGCAAATGATGACTGAACAGGTGCAAGATGTGCTGAACAATTTTGAAGAGGCCATGGAGAAGATTACTGGCCTTGAGAAGACGTTCGAAACAAAGCTCGATAACAGATTTAATGAACTACTTGCGCGTCTTCCACCACCGGCTGCACCTGTCGCACCTCTGCAACAACAACAACTACGCCCCCTTCCGAATCAGTATGGACGAGCACAACGTGTTCCTATTGAGCCAGGACAAAATTCTGGCACCGCTGCTACTGCTGTTGGTGCTTCTTTGGCTCCTGCTACTGCTGCTGCTGGTACCCAGGAGGATGATGATTATGTGGGAGATTATGAGGATGAGGCTGATCAAAATCCGAACTACGTGCAGCCACCAGCACCACCACCACCAGGTCGACCTCAGGTATATATTCGTAATGGTAGGCCTGCACCACCACCTCAGGTACGAGATGATGTCCATATTCCTAAACTGAAATTGAATATTCCACCATTTGAGGGTAGATATGTTCCTGACATATATTTTACTTGGGAGTTAGAAACTGAACAACGATTTACATGTTTACAATATCCTGAGGAGAGACGAGTTGCTGTGCTGTTTATGCTTTCACTAGTTTTGCATGTGTATGGTGGTCTGAAAGCACAAACAGCAGCAGCAACTTGTCTCTCCTCAGGATATTGTAAACATGTAAATCGTTGTTCAGTTTCTAACTCCCAAGTAAGATATATGTCAGGAACATATCTACCCTCAAATGGTGGAATATTCAATTTCAGTTTAGGAATATGGACATCATCTCGTACCTGAGGTGGTGGTGCAGGCCTACCATTACGAATATATACCTGAGGTCGACCTGCTGGTGGTGGTACAGGTGGCTGCACGTAGTGCTGATTTTGATCAACCTCATCCTCATAATCTCCCACATAATCATCCTCCTCCGCATCAGCAGCAGGAGCCACAGAAGTATCAACAGCAGCACCAACAGTTTGGCCAAACGCAAGAGGAACACGGCGGCGGAGGTCTGTTTCGCGACGTGGAGGTAATCATTGTTGTTGTTGTTGGAGAGGTGCGTTAGGTGCAGCGGGTGGTGGTGGTGGAAGACGCGCGAGCAATTCATTAAACTTGTTATCGAGCTTTGTTTCGAACGTCTTCTCAAGGCTAGTGATCTTCTCCATGGCCTCTTCAAAATTGTTCAGCACATCTTGCACCTGTTCAGTCATCATTTGCTGAAACTTATCATGAAGCTCCTTGTTCGATAAATTCTCCCAGTCAATCTCGTCGGCTTGTGATCCTGGCATGGTTAGCAGCAATAGAAACACACAAGAATATGATCCTACAGACTACGAACAAGTGGTGGTGGTGGGTGTCACAAATCCGTCAAGCAAAACTCAAATTCTTACCAGTTCTTACCCAGCAACAGGTGGTGATCGGCAACCGTTGTAGTCAAAACTCTCAAAGCTTGGATAGAGCGATTACCAGGGAGAGTCAAACACACGACATAGATGTATGTGGAGCTGGGAAGGCTTATAATATGGTAGCAAAAAGGGTCAGCAATAATCAATTCAGAGATGCAAAGTTGAATAAACGCTCAACGACGGTACTGTGCTGGTCCTAGGCTAGACTGTGCTAGAGACGCGAGCCTAGAACACCAACAAAATCACGGCGCGGCACGTAAACAAGGGAGGAGCACACTCTGAATTTTTTTTTCTCTTTTTTTTGCACTTTTTTTCCTCTTTTTTGTTTTGCTCCGCAACAATTTTTTTTCGAAAAAGTCTACAAATGGTCTAAAAACTGCCTAGCCAGAATTTTCCAGACTTAGTTTTTTTTTTAAATTGGAACTATTTTTCTTCTGCGGATGGCTCAGAAGTTGGGGAGTCCTTCTCTGTCACGACTCGGAGTATCGCGTGATCTGGAAATCGAGAACAATGCAACAATTACTGGACTCGGACTAGGACTGGTGGCGGAGATGAATCTGATGGAACTCGGACTGGTGCCGGAGATGAATCTGTTGGAACACGACAGGTGGCGGATATATGTTGCAGGTGAACTCGGATTGGCGTGATGGCGGCGGATATGTGGTGGCGGTATATGGCAACAGCGACGATGATGATGCGGTGGTGATATATGGCAGCGGCGACGTGACAACCTGTGAACAGAACTCGAAACTCTAAAAGACTAGATGCTAAGACCAGCAACTGGACACGACGATGCAACCGCAAATTCAACAAAGCAAATACAGAAAAGATTATGCAAGGCTCAGATTGGTTCCGATGGGATGAACTACCCTAATTTTTTTGGCTTTTTCGTGGACTATAGGTATGAAGAACAGACTCGATCTAAACTACGAAAAACCATAAAATCTCACCGAGCAACCTGGAAATCTGATACCACTTGATAGAGGCTAAGGTGTCCCGTCTTTCGATGAGATGATGGATATCGCTTTGGTGGAAGTCGACTTTGACGATCCGACTACGAACGTGCGAGGACGTCGTGCCTTAGCAATCGCTAAACCAACTCTGAGAGGTTATTGACCACGCCGGAGCACGATCAACCAGACCACGAGTGTCTGTTTCCTGCGAGCAAACGAAGAACAAGCAAGAAACTAAGATTGCAATCTGGATATTGCGAATATAAGATGAAAGCTTTATTGATCAAGGTGGGGTTCTCTGACGCCTTTGTCTGGTCGTTGAACACAAACGAAGTACGCGAAATTGCAGCTATGGCAAACTTTAATCTAAACAAAACCCAAAGTCTAAACGGTGCCCTAAGGGCTGTATATATGGAGGAAGAGAGGGGAATTTCGTGGCCCTTGGTGGAGGGGTCCGAAATCAACCCTATCTCTTGTTTCCCCACACATACGGACTCTAGAAATAGCCTATACTTATGTATTTCGAAATTACATGGGCCTGGCCCAATAAAAAGGTGACGCAGCACCTATAATAGCCTCGGGACGAAATTTATGAAGTGGCATCTTGTATATTTCGTCCAAGGCTTCATGCACCCATTATGGTGGCTTCAAAGTCCTGAAATCATCACTTGTAACTCCGTTCTTGTTCCCCTTGCGCATGCCATCATCTCCATGCTTGTTCTTGCTCCAATGTTCATCCTTCTCCAAGCTAGGCCCTTCATTTGTAAACAAAACAAATGTATCCAATTTAGGCAGCATCATATTCTCATGAACATTAGAATCATTACCAAGAAACGAAAGTACCTGATAATTTAATTGGCGTGCGCGAGCTCTAGTAATTCCGTATATGTAGCAGTAGGGGCTGTGGGTGTAACAATGGTATTGATGTCCTCATCATCCTCCCCTTCTTGAAATGAAGTCGTCCTCGACGGAAGCTCATCTTCCTCACCCAAATAAGGCTTCAAATCTGCAATGTTAAAAGTGGGACTAACCCCAAAATCTGCAGGCAGCTCAAGTTTATATGCATTATCATTTATTTTCTCTAATACCTTAAAGGGACCATCAGCCCGTGGCATGAGCTTTGATTTGCGCAAATCAGGAAATCTATCCTTACGCAAATGTAACCAAACAAGATCTCCAGGTGCAAACACAACATGTTTTCTACCCTTATCTCCAGCAAGTTTATATTTGGCATTCATACGCTCAATGTTTTCCTTAGTTAACTCATGCATTTTTAAAATCAATTCAGCACGTTGTTTAGCATCAAAATTAACCTTCTCCGAAGATGGAAGAGGCAACAAATCAATAGGTGCACGAGGTAGGAAACCATACACAACTTCAAAAGGGCACATCTTAGTAGTAGAATGCAATGAACGATTATAAGCAAATTCAATATGAGGCAAGCATTCCTCCCACATTTTCTTATTACTCTTCAAAACAGCCCTAAGCATAGTAGACAATGTTCTATTGACTACTTCAGTTTGCCCATCAGTTTGGGGGTGACAAGTAGTACTAAAAAGCAGTTTAGTCCCCAACTTAGCCCATAAACATCTCCAAAAGTGGCTAAGAAATTTAGTATCACGATCTGAAACAATAGTATTTGGCACACCATGCAAGCGAATAATTTCACGAAAGAACAAATCAGCAACATTAACAGCATCATCGCTTTTATGACATGGTATAAAGTGTGCCATTTTCGAGAATCTATCCACGACAACAAATATGCTATCCCTCCCCTTCTTTGTTCGAGGTAAACCTAAAACAAAGTCCATAGATATATCCTCCCAAGGAACACTAGGTACAGGCAAAGGCATATATAAACCATGAGGATTGAGTCGTGATAGAGGCGGAGGTGTCCCGTCTTTCGATGAGATGATGGATATCGCTTTGGTGGAAGTTGACTTTGACGATCCGACTACGAACGTGCAAGGACGTCGCGCCTTAGCAATCGCTAAACCAACTCCGAGAGGTTATTGACCACGCCGGAGCACGATCAACCTGACCACGAGGGTCTGTTTCCTGCGAGCAAACGAAGAACAAGCAAGAAACTAAGATTGCAATCTGGATATTGCGAATATAAGATGAAAGCTTTATTGATCAAGGTGGGGTTCTGTGACGCCTTTGTCTGGTCGTTGAACACAAACGAAGTACGCGAAGTTGCAGCTATGGCGAACTTTTAATCTAAACAAAACCCAAAGTCTAAACGATGCCCTAAGGGCTGTATATATGGAGGAAGAGGGGGGAATTTCGTGGCCCTTGGTGGAGGGGTCCGAAATCAACCCTATCTCTTGTTTCCCCACACATACGGACTCTAAAAATAGCCTATACTTATGTATTTCGAAATTACATGGGCCTGGCCCAATAATAAGGTGACGCAGCACCTAAAATAGCCTCGGGAAGAAATTTATGAAGTGGCATCTTGTATATTTCGTCCAAGGCTTCATGCACCCATTATGGTGGCTTCAAAGTCCTGAAATCATCACTTGTAACTCCGTTCTTGTTCTTGCTCCAATGTTCATCCTTCTCCAAGGTAGGCCCTTCATTTGTAAGCAAAACAAATGTATCCAATTTAGGCAGCATCATATTCTCATGAACATTAGAATCATTACCAAGAAACGAAAGTACCTGGTAATTTAGTTGGCGTGCACGAGCTCTAGTAATTGGTCCAGTATGTATAGCAGCAGGGGCTGTGGGTGTAACAATTGTATTGATGTCCTCATCATCCTCCCCTTCTTGAAATGAAGTCGTCCTCGACGGAAGTTCATCTTCCTCACCCAAATAAGGCTTCAAATCTGCAATGTTAAAAGTGGGACTAACCCCAAAATCTGCAGGCAGCTCAAGTTTGTATGCATTATCATTTATTTTCTCTAACACCTTAAAGGGACCATCAGCACGTGGCATTAGCTTTGATTTGCGCAAATCAGGAAATCTATCTTTACGCAAATGTAACCAAACAAGATCTCCAGGTGCAAATACAACATGTTTTCTACCCTTATCTCCAGCAAGTTTATATTTAGCATTCATACGCTCAATGTTTTCCTTAGTTAACTCATGCATTTTTAAAATCAATTCAGCACGTTGTTTAGCATCAAAATTAACCTTCTCCGAAGATGGAAGAGGCAACAAATCAATAGGTGCACGAGGTAGGAAACCATACACAACTTCAAAAGGGCACATCTTAGTAGTAGAATGCAATGAATGATTATAAGCAAATTCAATATGAGGCAAGCATTCCTCCCACATTTTCTTATTACTCTTCAAAACAGCCCTAAGCATAGTAGACAATGTTCTATTGACTACTTCAGTTTGGCCATCAGTTTGGGGGTGACAAGTAGTACTAAAAAGCAGTTTAGTCCCCAACTTAGCCCATAAACATCTCCAAAAGTGGCTAAGAAATTTAGTATCACGATCTGAAACAATAGTATTTGGCACACCATGCAAGCGAATAATTTCACGAAAGAACAAATCAACAACATTAACAGCATCATCGCTTTTATGACATGGTATAAAGTGTGCCATTTTCGAGAATCTATCCACGACAACAAATATGCTATCCCTCCCCTTCTTTGTTCGAGGTAAACCTAAAACAAAGTCCATAGATATATCCTCCTAAGGAACACTAGGTACAGGCAAAGGCATATATAAACCATGAGGATTGAGTCGTGACTTAGCTTTTTGACATGTAGTGCAGCGAGCAATAAAACGCTCAACATCCCGTCTCAGCTTTGGTCAAAAGAAATGTGTAGCCAGTACGTCCTCCGTCTTCTTCACGCCAAAGTGTCCCATTAATCCTCCTCCATGCGCCTCCTGCAACAACAAAAGACGAACAGAGCTAGCTGGAATGCATAGCTTGTTAGCACGAAACACAAATCCATCGTTAACGACAAACTTGTTCCACATTCTTCCTTCTTTACAATTCTGCATTACATCTTTAAAATCAGCATCTTGCACATATTGATCTTTGATGGTCTCCAAACCAAATATTTTGAAGTCAAGTTGTGAAAGCATAGTATAGCGATGAGGCAATGCATCAGCAATAACATTTTCTTTTCCCTTCCTGTGTTTAATGACATAAGGGAAAGTCTCAATGAATTCAACCCATTTAGCATGTCTACGATTCAGTTTAGCTTGACTTTTAATATGTTTCAAAGATTCATGATCAGAATGTATAACAAATTCTTTGGGCCATAAATAATGTTGCCATGTTTCTAAAGTCCGAACAAGAGCATATAATTCTTTATCATAAGTAGAATAATTCAGACTAGGCCCACTCAATTTTTCAGAAAAGTATGCAACAGGTTTGCCATCTTGTAATAACACACCTCCTAATCCAATTCCACTAGCATCACATTCAAGCTCAAAAGTCTTATTAAAATCAGGAAGTTGGAGTAAAGGAGCATGTGTCAACTTATCTTTCAATACCGAGAAGGCTTCTTCCTGTGCGGTACCCCAAAGAAAAGGCACATCTTTCTTTGTAAGCTCATTGAGAGGTGCAGCAATGGTGCTGAAATCTCTCACAAAACGCCTATAGAATCCAGCGAGGCCAAGAAAACTCCTCACTTGTGTGACCGTTTTGGGCTGCGGCCAACTCTCAATAGCTTCAATCTTGACTTTATCAACTTCAATTCCCTGTGGAGTAACAACATAGCCAAGAAAAGATACTCGGTCGGTGCAAAAGGTGCACTTCCCAAGGTTACCAAACAAACGTGTGATAGAGGCGGAGGTGTCCCGTCTTTCGATGAGATGATGGATTTCGCTTTGGTGGAAGTCGACTTTGACGATCCGACTACGAACGTGCGAGGACGTCGCACCTTAGCAATCGCTAAACCAACTCCGAGAGGTTATTGACCACGCCGGAGCACGATCAACCTGACCACGAGGGTCTGTTTCCTGCGAGCAAACGAAGAACAAGCAAGAAACTGAGATTGCAATCTGGATATTGCGAATATAAGATGAAAGCTTTATTGATCAAGGTGGGGTTCTGTGACGCCTTTGTCTGGTCGTTGAACACAAACGAAGTGCGCGAAGTTGCAGCTATGGCGAACTTTTAATCTAAACGAAACCCAAAGTCTAAACGATGCCCTAAGGGCTGTATATATGGAGGAAGAGGGGGGGAATTTCGTGGCCCTTGGTGGAGGGGTCCGAAATCAACCCTATCTCTTGTTTCCCCACACATACGGACTCTAAAAATAGCCTATACTTATGTATTTCGAAATTACATGGGCCTGGCCCAATAATAAGGTGACGCAGCACCTAAAATAGCCTCGGGACGAAATTTATGAAGTGGCATCTTGTATATTTCGTCCAAGGCTTCATGCACCCATTATGGTGGCTTCAAAGTCCTGAAATCATCACTTGTAACTCCGTTCTTGTTCCCCTTGCGCATGGCATCATCTCCATGCTTGTTCTTGCTCCAATGTTCATCCTTCTCCAAGCTAGGCCCTTCATTTGTAAGCAAAACAAATGTATCCAATTTAGGCAGCATCATATTCTCATGAACATTAGAATCATTACCAAGAAATGAAAGTACCTGGTAATTTAGTTGGCGTGCACGAGCTCTAGTAATTGGTCCAGTATGTATAGCAGCAGGGGCTGTGGGTGTAACAATTGTATTGATGTCCTCATCAAAAGGTGTCCCGTCTTTCGATGAGATGATGGATATCGCTTTGGTGGCAGTCGACTTTGACGATCCGACTACGAACGTGCGAGGACGTCGCGCCTTAGCAATCGCTAAACCAACTCCGAGAGGTTATTGACCACGCCGGAGCACGATCAACCTGACCACGAGGGTCTGTTTCCTGCGAGCAAACGAAGAACAAGCAAGAAACTAAGATTGCAATCTGGATATTGCGAATATAAGATGAAAGCTTTATTGATCAAGGTGGGGTTCTGTGACACCTTTGTCTGGTCGTTGAACACAAACGAAGTACGCGAAGTTGCAGCTATGGCGAACTTTTAATCTAAACAAAACCCAAAGTCTAAACGGTGCCCTAAGGGCTGTATATATGGAGGAAGAGAGGGGGAATTTCGTGGCCCTTGGTGGAGGGGTCCGAAATCAACCCTATCTCTTGTTTCCCCACACATACGGACTCTAAAAATAGCCTATACTTATGTATTTCGAAATTACATGGGCCTGGCCCAATAAAAAGGTGACGCAGCACCTAAAATAGCCTCGGGACGAAATTTATGAAGTGGCATCTTGTATATTTCGTCCAAGGCTTCATGCACCCATTATGGTGGCTTCAAAGTCCTGAAATCATCACTTGTAACTCCGTTCTTGTTCTTGCTCCAATGTTCATCCTTCTCCAAGCTAGGCCCTTCATTTGTAAGCAAAACAAATGTATCCAATTTAGGCAGCATCATATTCTCATGAACATTAGAATCATTACCAAGAAACGAAAGTACCTGGTAATTTAGTTGGCGTGCACGAGCTCTAGTAATTGGTCCAGTATGTATAGCAGCAGGGGCTGTGGGTGTAACAATTGTATTGATGTCCTCATCATCCTCCCCTTCTTGAAATGAAGTCGTCCTCGACGGAAGTTCATCTTCCTCACCCAAATAAGGCTTCAAATCTGCAATGTTAAAAGTGGGATTAACCCCAAAATCTGCAGGCAGCTCAAGTTTATATGCATTATCATTTATTTTCTCTAACACCTTAAAGGGACCATCAGCACGTGGCATTAACTTTGATTTGCGCAAATCAGGAAATCTATCCTTACGCAAATGTAACCAAACAAGATCTCCAGCTGCAAACACAACATGTTTTCTACCCTTATCTCCAGCAAGTTTATATTTAGCATTCATGCGCTCAATGTTTTCCTTAGTTAACTCATGCATTTTTAAAATCAATTCAGCACGTTGTTTAGCATCAAAATTAACCTTCTCCGAAGATGGAAGAGGCAACAAATCAATAGGTGCACGAGGTAGGAAACCATACACAACTTCAAAAGGGCACATCTTAGTAGTAGAATGGAATGAACGATTATAAGCAAATTCTATATGAGGCAAGCATTCCTCCCACATTTTCTTATTATTCTTCAAAACAGCCCTAAGCATAGTAGACAACGTTCTATTGACTACTTCAGTTTGTCCATCAGTTTGGGGGTGACAAGTAGTACTAAAAAGCAGTTTAGTCCCCAACTTAGCCCATAAACATCTCCAAAAGTGGCTAAGAAATTTAGTATCACGATCTGAAACAATAGTATTTGGCACACCATGCAAGCGAATAATTTCACGAAAGAACAAATCAGCAACATTAACAGCATCATCGCTTTTATGACATGGTATAAAGTGTGCCATTTTCGAGAATCTGTCCACGACAACAAATATGCTATCCCTCCCCTTCTTTGTTCGAGGTAAACCTAAAACAAAGTCCATAGATATATCCTCCCAAGGAACACTAGGTACAGGCAAAGGCATATATAAACCATGAGGATTGAGTCGTGACTTAGCTTTTTGACATGTAGTGTAGCGAGCAATAAAACGCTCAACATCCCGTCTCATCTTTGGCCAAAAGAAATGTGTAGCAAGTACGTCCTCCGTCTTCTTCACGCCAAAGTGTCCCATTAATCCTCCTCCATGCGCCTCCTGCAACAACAAAAGACGAACAGAGCTAGCTGGAATGCATAACTTGTTAGCATGAAACACAAATCCATCATTAACAACAAACTTGTTCCACATTCTTCCTTCTTTACAATTCTGCATTACATCTTTAAAATCAGCATCATGCACATATTGATCTTTGATGGTCTCCAAACCAAATATTTTGAAGTCAAGTTGTGAAAGCATAGTATAACGACGAGACAATGCATCAGCAATAACATTTTCTTTTCCCTTCTTGTGTTTAATGACATAAGGGAAAGTCTCAATGAATTCAACCCATTTAGCATGTCTACGATTCAGTTTAGCTTGACTTTTAATATGTTTCAAAGATTCATGATCAGAATGTATAACAAATTCTTTGGGCCATAAATAATGTTGCCATGTTTCTAATGTCCGAACAAGAGCATATAATTCTTTATCATAAGTAGAATAATTCAGACTAGGCCCACTCAATTTTTCAGAAAAGTATGCAACAGGTTTGCCATCTTGTAATAACACACCTCCTAATCCAATTCCACTAGCATCACATTCAAGCTCAAAAGTCTTATTAAAATCAGGAAGTTGGAGTAAAGGAGCATGTGTCAACTTATCTTTCAATACCGTGAAGGCTTCTTCCTGTGCGGTACCCCAAAGAAAAGGCACATCCTTCTTTGTAAGCTCGTTGAGAGGTGCAGCAATGGTGCTGAAATCTCTCACAAAACGCCTATAGAATCCAGCGAGGCCAAGAAAACTCCTCACTTGTGTGACCGTTTTGGGCTGCGGCCAACTCTCAATAGCTTCAATCTTGGCTTTGTCAACTTCTATTCCCTGTGGAGTAACAACATAGCCAAGAAAAGATACTCGGTCGGTGCAAAAGGTGCACTTCCCAAGGTTACCAAACAAACGTGCATCACGTAGAGCAATAAAAACAGCACGTAAATGTTCCAAATGTTCCTCCAAAGATCTGCTATAAATCAATATGCCATCAAAGTAAACTACCACAAATCGTCCAATGATAGCACGTAAAACTTCGTTCATTAATCTCATGAAAGTACTAGGTGCATTAGTTAACCCAAAAGGCATGACTAACCACTCATATAATCCAAACTTAGTTTTAAATGCTGTTTTCCATTCATCTCCCAATTTCATACGGATTTGATGGTAGCCACTACGCAAATCAACTTTGGAGAATATTGTAGAGCCACTCAATTCATCAAGCATATCATCTAGCCTAGGAATAGGATGACGATAACGAATAGTAATATTATTAATGCCTCTACAATCAACACACATACGTGATGTACCATCCTTTTTCGGCACTAGAATAATAGGAACAGCACAAGGACTAAGGGATTCGCGTATATAACCTTTGTCGAGAAGCTCTTGTACTTGACGCATAATCTCCTTCGTCTCCTCTGGATTGGTACGGTATGGTGCACGGTTTGGCAGTGAAGCACCGGGAATTAAGTCAATCTGATGCTCAATCCCTCGAATAGGCGGTAATCCCGGTGGCACGTCTTGTGGAAAAACGTCAGCGAACTCCTGCAAAATGTTAGTGACAGCAGGAGGCAAAGAGGAAGGCACGTCCTCGAATGGAAATAATGCCTCTTTGCACACAAAAACATAGCAAACAGATTTGCTGAAATCTAGCTCATCAATATCAGATTTGGTGGCAAATAAACATGCACTTTTCAATTTAATTTCAGAAGCAACACTAGATGGTTTATTATTAGGCTTCATTTGTTGCTCAAATTCTTTTGCCACAATCTGATTTTCACTCTTATTGGCTAGCATGGAGATGGTGGAGAAGCTTTCTCTCACCACAAGACCACATCCACATCCTTACTACATCCAATGGTTCAACAACAGCGGCAAGGTTAAGGTAACACGTATTGTTCGTGTGCATTTTAGTATCTCTACATATGCTGATTATGTTGATTGTGATGTGGTACCTATGCAAGCATGTTCCTTATTACTTGGTAGACCATGGCAATTTGATAAAAATTCTGTACACCATGGTAGAAACAATCACTATACTCTTGTTCATAAGGATAAAAATATTACTTTGCTTCCTATGACTCCTGATTCCATTTTGAAAGATGATATTAATAGAGCTAATAAAGCACAACAGGAGAAGAATAAGAGTGAAAATCAGATTGTGGCAAAAGAATTTGAGCAACAAATGAAGCCTAATAATAAACCATCTAGTGTTGCTTCTGAAATTAAATTGAAAAGTGCATGTTTATTTGCCACCAAATCTGATATTGATGAGCTAGATTTCAGCAAATCTGTTTGCTATGCTTTTGTGTGCAAAGAGGCATTATTTTCATTCGAGGACGTGCCTTCCTCTTTGCCTCCTGCTGTCACTCACATTTTGCAGGAGTTCGCTGACGTTTTTCCACAAGACGTGCCACCGGGATTACCGCCTATTCGAGGGATTGAGCATCAGATTGACTTAATTCCCGGTGCTTCACTGCCAAACCGTGCACCATACCGTACCAATCCAGAGGAGACGAAGGAGATTATGCGTCAAGTACAAGAGCTTCTCGACAAAGGTTATATACGCGAATCCCTTAGTCCTTGTGTTGTTCCTATTATTCTAGTGCCAAAAAAGGATGGTACATCACGTATGTGTGTTGATTGTAGAGGCATTAATAATATTACTCTTCGTTATCGTCATCCTATTCCTAGGCTAGATGATATGCTTGATGAATTGAGTGGCTCTACAATATTCTCCAAAGTTGATTTGCGTAGTGGCTACCATCAAATTCGTATGAAATTGGGAGATGAATGGAAAACAGCATTTAAAACTAAGTTTGGATTATATGAGTGGTTAGTCATGCCTTTTGGGTTAACTAATGCACCTAGTACTTTCATGAGATTAATGAACGAAGTTTTACGTGCTTTCATTGGACGATTTGTGGTAGTTTACTTTGATGACATATTGATTTATAGCAGATCTTTGGAAGAACATTTGGAACATTTACGTGCTGTTTTTATTGCTCTACGTGATGCACGTTTGTTTGGTAACCTTGGGAAGTGCACCTTTTGCACCGACCGAGTATCTTTTCTTGGCTATGTTGTTACTCCACAGGGAATTGAAGTTGATAAAGCCAAGATTGAAGCTATTGAGAGTTGGCCGCAGCCCAAAACGGTCACACAAGTGAGGAGTTTTCTTGGCCTCGCTGTATTCTATAGGCGTTTTGTGAGAGATTTCAGCACCATTGCTGCACCTCTAAATGAGCTTACAAAGAAAGATGTGCCTTTTCTTTGGGGTACCGCACAGGAAGAAGCCTTCACGGTATTGAAAGATAAGTTGACACATGCTCCTTTACTCCAACTTCCTGATTTTAATAAGACCTTTGAGCTTGAATGTGATGCTAGTGGAATTGGATTAGGAGGTGTGTTATTACAAGATGGCAAACCTGTTGCATACTTTTCTGAAAAATTGAGTGGGCCTAGTCTGAATTATTCTACTTATGATAAAGAATTATATGCTCTTGTTCGGACTTTAGAAACATGGCAACATTATTTATGGCCCAAAGAATTTGTTATACATTCTGATCATGAATCTTTGAAACATATTAAAAGTCAAGCTAAACTGAATCGTAGACATGCTAAATGGGTTGAATTCATTGAGACCTTCCCTTATGTCATTAAACACAAGAAGGGAAAAGAAAATGTTATTGCTGATGCATTGCCTCGTCGCTATACTATGCTTTCACAACTTGACTTCAAAATATTTGGTTTAGAGACAATCAAAGATC
Organism: Triticum dicoccoides; assembly: GCF_002162155.2. Classification (NCBI taxonomy): domain Eukaryota; kingdom Viridiplantae; phylum Streptophyta; class Magnoliopsida; order Poales; family Poaceae; genus Triticum; species Triticum dicoccoides. The sequence continues at coordinate 279,941,802 of NC_041387.1, read as the reverse complement.
AATATGTGCATGATGCTGATTTTAAAGATGTAATGCAGAATTGTAAAGAAGGAAGAATGTGGGACAAGTTTGTTGTTAACAATGGATTTGTGTTTCGTGCTAACAAGCTATGCATTCCAGCTAGCTCCGTTCGTCTTTTGTTGTTGCAGGAGGCGCATGGAGGAGGATTAATGGGACACTTTGGCGTGAAGAAGACGGAGGACGTACTTGCTACACATTTCTTTTGGCCAAAGATGAGACGGGATGTTGAGCGTTTTATTGCTCGCTACACTACATGTCAAAAAGCTAAGTCACGACTCAATCCTCATGGTTTATATATGCCTTTGCCTGTACCTAGTGTTCCTTGGGAGGATATATCTATGGACTTTGTTTTAGGTTTACCTCGAACAAAGAAGGGGAGGGATAGCATATTTGTTGTCGTGGATAGATTCTCGAAAATGGCACACTTTATACCATGTCATAAAAGCGATGATGATGTTAATGTTGCTGATTTGTTCTTTCGTGAAATTATTCGCTTGCATGGTGTGCCAAATACTATTGTTTCAGATCGTGATACTAAATTTCTTAGCCACTTTTGGAGATGTTTATGGGCTAAGTTGGGGACTAAACTGCTTTTTAGTACTACTTGTCACCCCCAAACTGATGGACAAACTGAAGTAGTCAATAGAACGTTGTCTACTATGCTTAGGGCTGTTTTGAAGAATAATAAGAAAATGTGGGAGGAATGCTTGCCTCATATTGATTTTGCTTATAATCGTTCATTGCATTCTACTACTAAGATGTGCCCTTTTGAAGTTGTGTATGGTTTCCTACCTCGTGCACCTATTGATTTGTTGCCTCTTCCATCTTCGGAGAAGGTTAATTTTGATGCTAAACAACGTGCTGAATTGATTTTAAAAATGCATGAGTTAACTAAGGAAAACATTGAGCGCATGAATGCTAAATATAAACTTGTTGGAGATAAGGGTAGAAAACATGTTGTGTTTGCACTTGGAGATCTTGTTTGGTTACATTTGCGTAAGGATAGATTTCCTGATTTGTGCAAATCAAAGTTAATGCCATGTGCTGATGGTCCCTTTAAGGTGTTAGAGAAAATAAATGATAATGCATATAAACTTGAGCTGCCTGCAGATTTTGGGGTTAGTCCCACTTTTAATATTGCAGATTTGAAGCCTTATTTGGGTGAGGAAGATGAACTTCTGTCGAGGACGACTTCATTTCAAGAAGGGGAGGATGATGAGGACATCAATACAATTGTTACACCCACAGCCCCTGCTGCTATACATACTGGACCAATTACTAGAGCTCGTGCACGCCAACTAAATTACCAGGTACTTTCGTTTCTTGGTAATGATTCTAATGTTCATGAGAATATGATGCTGCCTAAATTGGATACATTTGTTTTGCTTACAAATGAAGGGCCTAGCTTGGAGAAGGATGAACATTGGAGCAAGAACAAGCATGGAGATGATGGCATGCGCAAGGGGAACAAGAACGGAGTTACAAGTGATGATTTCAGGACTTTGAAGCCACCATAATGGGTGCATGAAGCCTAGGACGAAATATACAAGATGCCACTTCATAAATTTCGTCCCGAGGCTATTTTAGGTGCTGCGTCACCTTATTATTGGGCCAGGCCCATGTAATTTCGAAATACATAAGTATAGGCTATTTTTAGAGTCCGTATTTGTGGGGAAACAAGAGATAGGGTTGATTTCGGACCCCTCCACCAAGGGCCACGAAATTCCCCCCCTCTTCCTCCATATATACAGCCCTTAGGGCATCGTTTAGACTTTGGGTTTTGTTTAGATTAAAAGTTCGCCATAGCTGCAACTTCGCGTACTTCGTTTGTGTTCAACGACCAGACAAAGGCGTCACAGAACCCCACCTTGATCAATAAAGCTTTCATCTTATATTCGCAATATCCAGATTGCAATCTTAGTTTCTTGCTTGTTCTTCGTTTGCTCGCAGGAAACAGACCCTCGTGGTCAGGTTGATCGTGCTCCAGCGTGGTCAATAACCTCTCGGAGTTGGTTTAGCGATTGCTAAGGCGCGACGTCCTCGCACGTTCGTAGTCGGATCGTCAAAGTCGACTTCCACCAAAGCGATATCCATCATCTCATCGAAAGACGGGACACCTTTGCCTCTATCATATCCTCCCAAGGAACACTAGGTACAGGCAAAGGCATATATAAACCATGAGGATTGAGTCGTGACTTAGCTTTTTGACATGTAGTGCATCGAGCAATAAAACGCTAAACATCCCGTCTCATCTTTGGCCAAAAGAAATGTGTAGCAAGTACGTCCTCCGTCTTCTTCACGCCAAAGTGTCCCATTAATCCTCCTCCATGCGCCTCCTGCAACAACAAAAGACGAACGGAGCTAGCTGGAATGCATAGCTTGTTAGCACGAAACACAAATCCATCGTTAACGACGAACTTGTTCCACATTCTTCCTTCTTTACAATTCTGCATTACATCTTTAAAATCAGCATCATGCACATATTGATCTTTGATGGTCTCCAAACCAAATATTTTGAAGTCAAGTTGTGAAAGCATAGTATAGCGACGAGACAATGCATCAGCAATAACATTTTCTTTTCCCTTCTTGTGTTTAATGACATAAGGGAAGGTCTCAATGAATTCAACCCATTTAGCATGTCTACGATTCAGTTTAGCTTGACTTTTAATATGTTTCAAAGATTCATGATCAGAATGTATAACAAATTCTTTGGGCCATAAATAATGTTGCCATGTTTCTAAAGTCCGAACAAGAGCATATAATTCTTTATCATAAGTAGAATAATTCAGACTAGGCCCACTCAATTTTTCAGAAAAGTATGCAACAGGTTTGCCATCTTGTAATAACACACCTCCTAATCCAATTCCACTAGCATCACATTCAAGCTCAAAGGTCTTATTAAAATCAGGAAGTTGGAGTAAAGGAGCATGTGTCAACTTATCTTTCAATACCGTGAAGGCTTCTTCCTGTGCGGTACCCCAAAGAAAAGGCACATCTTTCTTTGTAAGCTCATTTAGAGGTGCAGCAATGGTGCTGAAATCTCTCACAAAACGCCTATAGAATACAGCGAGGCCAAGAAAACTCCTCACTTGTGTGACCGTTTTGGGCTGCGGCCAACTCTCAATAGCTTCAATCTTGGCTTTATCAACTTCAATTCCCTGTGGAGTAACAACATAGCCAAGAAAAGATACTCGGTCGGTGCAAAAGGTGCACTTCCCAAGGTTACCAAACAAACGTGCATCACGTAGAGCAATAAAAACAGCACGTAAATGTTCCAAATGTTCTTCCAAAGATCTGCTATAAATCAATATGTCATCAAAGTAAACTACCACAAATCGTCCAATGAAAGCACGTAAAACTTCGTTCATTAATCTCATGAAAGTACTAGGTGCATTAGTTAACCCAAAAGGCATGACTAACCACTCATATAATCCAAACTTAGTTTTAAATGCTGTTTTCCATTCATCTCCCAATTTCATACGAATTTGATGGTATCCACTACGCAAATCAACTTTGGAGAATATTGTAGAGCCACTCAATTCATCAAGCATATCATCTAGTGATGAGGACATCAATACAATTGTTACACCCACAGCCCCTGCTGCTATACATACTGGACCAATTACTAGAGCTCGTGCACGCCAACTAAATTACCAGGTACTTTCGTTTCTTGGTAATGATTCTAATGTTCATGAGAATATGATGCTGCCTAAATTGGATACATTTGTTTTGCTTACAAATGAAGGGCCTAGCTTGGAGAAGGATGAACATTGAAGCAAGAACAAGCATGGAGATGATGGCATGCGCAAGGGGAACAAGAACGGAGTTACAAGTGATGATTTCAGGACTTTGAAGCCACCATAATGGGTGCATGAAGCCTTGGACGAAATATACAAGATGCCACTTCCTAAATTTCGTCCCGAGGCTATTTTAGGTGCTGCGTCACCTTATTATTGGGCCAGACCCATGTAATTTCGAAATACATAAGTATAGGCTATTTTTAGAGTCCGTATGTGTGGGGAAACAAGAGATAGGGTTGATTTCGGACCCCTCCACCAAGGGCCACGAAATTCCCCCCTCTTCCTCCATATATACAGCCCTTAGGGCATCGTTTAGACTTTGGGTTTTGTTTAGATTAAAAGTTCGCCATAGCTGCAACTTCGCGTACTTCGTTTGTGTTCAACGACCAGACAAAGGCGTCACAGAACCCCACCTTGATCAATAAAGCTTTCATCTTATATTCGCAATATCCAGATTGCAATCTCAGTTTCTTGCTTGTTCTTCGTTTGCTCGCAGGAAACAGACCCTCGTGGTCAGGTTGATCGTGCTCCGGCGTGGTCAATAACCTCTCGGAGTTGGTTTAGCGATTGCTAAGGCGCGACGTCCTCGCACGTTCGTAGTCGGATTGTCAAAGTCGACTGCCACCAAAGCGATATCCATCATCTCATCAAAAGACGGGACACCTTTGCCTCTATCACCTTGTGTATTCAAGACCTCCTCACGGAGAAGATCGGTTACCTTTGTATCCTTACCTTTGTTGATTGTGGATCATATGTATCTCTTTGTGTTCGGTGATCTAGCACTTGTGTGATTGATTACTTGTTGGTTGAATGATTTCTCTCTCGTTTCCTCCGTGTTCCCCTTTGTGCTTCCGCGTGTTCTTCGTGATTCCCCGTAGGATCCACTCCAAACGTGAAAGATTGTCACCATAGGGTTCCGCCCTACATCAAAAGCTTTATTGATCAAGGTGGGGTTCTGTGACGCCTTTGTCTGGTCGTTGAACACAAATGAAGTACGCGAAGTTGCAGCTATGGTGAACTTTAATCTAAACAAAACCCAAAGTCTAAACGGTGCCCTAAGGGCTGTCTATATGGAGGAAGAGAGGGGGAATTTCGTGGCCCTTGGTGGAGGGGTCCGAAATCAACCCTATCTCTTGTTTCCTCACACGTATGGACTCTAAAAATAGCCTATACTTATGTATTTCGAAATTACATGGGCCTGGCCCAATAAAAAGGTGACGCAACACCTATAATAGCCTCTGGACAAAATTTATGAAGTGATATCTTGTATATTTCGTCCAAGGCTTCATGCACTCGTTATAGTGGCTTCAAAGACCTGAAATCATCACTTGTAACTCCGTTCTTGTTCCCCTTGCGCATGCCATCATCTCCATGCTTGTTCTTGCTCCAATGTTCATCCTTCTCCAAGCTAGGCCCTTCATTTGTAAGCAAAACAAATGTATCCAATTTAGGCAACATCATATTCTCATGAACATTAGAATCATTACCAAGAAACGAAAGTACCTGGTAATTTAGTTGGCGTGCGCGAGCTCTAGTAATTGGTCCAATATGTATAGCAGCAGGGGTTGTGGGTGTAACAATGGTACATCATCCTCCCCTTCTTGAAATGAAGTCATCTGATAGAGGCAAAGGTGTCCCGTCTTTCGATGAGATGATGGATATCGCTTTGGTGGCAGTCGACTTTGACGATCCGACTACGAACGTGCAAGGACGTCGCGCCTTAGCAATCGCTAAACCAACTCCGAGAGGTTATTGACCACGCCGGAGCACGATCAACCTGACCACGAGGGTCTATTTCCTGCGAGCAAACGAAGAACAAGCAAGAAACTGAGATTGCAATCTGGATATTGCGAATATAAGATGAAAGCTTTATTGATCAAGGTGGGGTTCTGTGACGCCTTTGTCTGGTCGTTGAACACAAACGAAGTACGCGAAGTTGCAGCTATGGCGAACTTTTAATCTAAACAAAACCCAAAGTCTAAACGATGCCCTAAGGGCTGTATATATGGAGGAAGAGGGGGGAATTTCGTGGCCCTTGGTGGAGGGGTCCGAAATCAACCCTATCTCTTGTTTCCCCACACATACGGACTCTAAAAATAGCCTATACTTATGTATTTCGAAATTACATGGACCTGGCCCAATAATAAGGTGACGCAGCACCTAAAATAGCCTCGGGACGAAATTTATGAAGTGGCATCTTGTATATTTCGTCCAAGGCTTCATGCACCCATTATGGTGGCTTCAAAGTCCTGAAATCATCATTTGTAACTCCGTTCTTGTTCTTGCTCCAATGTTCATCCTTCTCCAAGCTAGGCCCTTCATTTGTAAGCAAAACAAATGTATCCAATTTAGGCAGCATCATATTCTCATGAACATTAGAATCATTACCAAGAAACGAAAGTACCTGGTAATTTAGTTGGCGTGCACGAGCTCTAGTAATTGGTCCAGTATGTATAGCAGCAGGGGCTGTGGGTGTAACAATTGTATTGATGTCCTCATCATCCTCCCCTTCTTGAAATGAAGTCGTCCTCGACGGAAGTTCATCTTCCTCACCCAAATAAGGCTTCAAATCTGCAATGCTAAAAGTGGGACTAACCCCAAAATCTGCAGGCAGCTCAAGTTTATATGCATTATCATTTATTTTCTCTAACACCTTAAAGGGACCATCAGCACGTGGCATTAACTTTGATTGGCGCAAATCAGGAAATCTATCCTTACGCAAATGTAACCAAACAAGATCTCCAGGTGCAAACACAACATGTTTTCTACCCTTATCTCCAGCAAGTTTATATTTAGCATTCATACGCTCAATGTTTTCCTTAGTTAACTCATGCATTTTTAAAATCAATTCAACACGTTGTTTAGCATCAAAATTAACCTTCTCCGAAGATGGAAGAGGCAAGAAATCAATAGGTGCACGAGGTAGGAAACCATACACAACTTCAAAAGGGCACATCTTAGTAGTAGAATGCAATGAACGATTATAAGCAAATTCAATATGAGGCAAGCATTCCTCCCACATTTTCTTATTATTCTTCAAAACAGCCCTAAGCATAGTAGACAACGTTCTATTGACTACTTCAGTTTGTCCATCAGTTTGGGGGTGACAAGTAGTACGAAAAAGCAGTTTAGTCCCCAACTTAGCCCATAAACATCTCCAAAAGTGGCTAAGAAATTTAGTATCACGATCTGAAACAATAGTATTTGGCACACCATGCAAGCGAATAATTTCACGAAAGAACAAATCAGCAACATTAACATCATCATCGCTTTTATGACATGGTATAAAGTGTGCCATTTTCGAGAATCTATCCACGACAACAAATATGCTATCCCTCCCCTTCTTTGTTCGAGGTAAACCTAAAACAAAGTCCATAGATATATCCTCCCAAGGAACACTAGGTACAGGCAAAGGCATATATAAACCATGAGGATTGAGTCGTGATAGAGGCGGAGGTGTCCCGTCTTTCGATGAGATGATGGATATCGCTTTGGTGGAAGTCGACTTTGACGATCCGACTACGAACGTGCGAGGACGTCGCGCCTTAGCAATCGCTAAACCAACTCCGAGAGGTTATTGACCACGCCGGAGCACGATCAACCTGACCACGAGGGTCTGTTTCCTGCGAGCAAACGAAGAACAAGCAAGAAACTAAGATTGCAATCTGGATATTGCGAATATAAGATGAAAGCTTTATTGATCAAGGTCGGGTTCTGTGACGCCTTTGTCTGGTCGTTGAACACAAACGAAGTACGCGAAGTTGCAGCTATGGCGAACTTTTAATCTAAACAAAACCCAAAGTCTAAACGATGCCCTAAGGGCTGTATATATGGAGGAAGAGGGGGGAATTTCGTGGCCCTTGGTGGAGGGGTCCGAAATCAACCCTATCTCTTGTTTCCCCACACATACGGACTCTAAAAATAGCCTATACTTATGTATTTCGAAATTACATGGGCTTGGCCCAATAATAAGGTGACGCAGCACCTAAAATAGCCTCGGGACGAAATTTATGAAGTGGCATCTTGTATATTTCGTCCAAGGCTTCATGCACCCATTATGGTGGCTTCAAAGTCCTGAAATCATCACTTGTAACTCCATTCTTGTTCTTGCTCCAATGTTCATCCTTCTCCAAGCTAGGCCCTTCATTTGTAAGCAAAACAAATGTATCCAATTTAGGCAGCATCATATTCTCATGAACATTAGAATCATTACCAAGAAACGAAAGTACCTGGTAATTTAGTTGGCGTGCACGAGCTCTAGTAATTCGTCCAGTATGTATAGCAGCAGGGGTTGTGGGTGTAACAATTGTATTGATGTCCTCATCATCCTCCCCTTCTTGAAATGAAGTCGTCCTCGACGGAAGTTCATCTTCCTCACCCAAATAAGGCTTCAAATCTGCAATGTTAAAAGTGGGACTAACCCCAAAATCTGCAGGCAGCTCAAGTTTATATGCATTATCATTTATTTTCTCTAACACCTTAAAGGGACCATCAGCACGTGGCATTAGCTTTGATTTGCGCAAATCAGGAAATCTATCCTTACGCAAATGTAACCAAACAAGATCTCCAGGTGCAAACACAACATGTTTTCTACCCTTATCTCCAGCAAGTTTATATTTAGCATTCATACGCTCAATGTTTTCCTTAGTTAACTCATGCATTTTTAAAATCAATTCAGCATGTTGTTTAGCATCAAAATTAACCTTCTCCGAAGATGGAAGAGGCAACAAATCAATAGGTGCACGAGGTAGGAAACCATACACAACTTCAAAAGGGCACATCTTAGTAGTAGAATGCAATGAACGATTATAAGCAAATTCAATATGGGGCAAGCATTCCTCCCACATTTTCTTATTATTCTTCAAAACAGCCCTAAGCATAGTAGACAACGTTCTATTGACTACTTCAGTTTGTCCATCAGTTTGGGGGTGACAAGTAGTACTAAAAAGCAGTTTAGTCCCCAACTTAGCCCATAAACATCTCCAAAAGTGGCTAAGAAATTTAGTATCACGATCTGAAACAATAGTATTTGGCACACCATGCAAGCGAATAATTTCACGAAAGAACAAATCAGCAACATTAACAGCATCATCGCTTTTATGACATGGTATAAAGTGTGCCATTTTCGAGAATCTATCCACGACAACAAATATGCTATCCCTCCCCTTCTTTGTTCGAGGTAAACCTAAAACAAAGTCCATAGATATATCCTCCCAAGGAACACTAGGTACAGGCAAAGGCATATATAAACCATGAGGATTAAGTCGTGATAGAGGCGGAGGTGTCCCGTCTTTCGATGAGATGATGGATATCGCTTTGGTGGAAGTCGACTTTGACGATCCGACTACGAACGTGCGAGGACGTCGCGCCTTAGCAATCGCTAAACCAACTCCGAGAGGTTATTGACCACGCCGGAGCACGATCAACCTGACCACGAGGGTCTGTTTCCTGCGAGCAAACGAAGAACAAGCAAGAAACTAAGATTGCAATCTGGATATTGCGAATATAAGATGAAAGCTTTATTGATCAAGGTCGGGTTCTGTGACGCCTTTGTCTGGTCGTTGAACACAAACGAAGTACGCGAAGTTGCAGCTATGGCGAACTTTTAATCTAAACAAAACCCAAAGTCTAAACGATGCCCTAAGGGCTGTATATATGGAGGAAGAGGGGGGAATTTCGTGGCCCTTGGTGGAGGGGTCCGAAATCAACCCTATCTCTTGTTTCCCCACACATACGGACTCTAAAAATAGCCTATACTTATGTATTTCGAAATTACATGGGCCTGGCCCAATAATAAGGTGACGCAGCACCTAAAATAGCCTCGGGACGAAATTTATGAAGTGGCATCTTGTATATTTCGTCCAAGGCTTCATGCACCCATTATGGTGGCTTCAAAGTCCTGAAATCATCATTTGTAACTCCGTTCTTGTTCTTGCTCCAATGTTCATCCTTCTCCAAGCTAGGCCCTTCATTTGTAAGCAAAACAAATGTATCCAATTTAGGCAGCATCATATTCTCATGAACATTAGAATCATTACCAAGAAACGAAAGTACCTGGTAATTTAGTTGGCGTGCACGAGCTCTAGTAATTGGTCCAGTATGTATAGCAGCAGGGGCTGTGGGTGTAACAATTGTATTGATGTCCTCATCATCCTCCCCTTCTTGAAATGAAGTCGTCCTCGACGGAAGTTCATCTTCCTCACCCAAATAAGGCTTCAAATCTGCAATGCTAAAAGTGGGACTAACCCCAAAATCTGCAGGCAGCTCAAGTTTATATGCATTATCATTTATTTTCTCTAACACCTTAAAGGGACCATCAGCACGTGGCATTAACTTTGATTGGCGCAAATCAGGAAATCTATCCTTACGCAAATGTAACCAAACAAGATCTCCAGGTGCAAACACAACATGTTTTCTACCCTTATCTCCAGCAAGTTTATATTTAGCATTCATACGCTCAATGTTTTCCTTAGTTAACTCATGCATTTTTAAAATCAATTCAACACGTTGTTTAGCATCAAAATTAACCTTCTCCGAAGATGGAAGAGGCAAGAAATCAATAGGTGCACGAGGTAGGAAACCATACACAACTTCAAAAGGGCACATCTTAGTAGTAGAATGCAATGAACGATTATAAGCAAATTCAATATGAGGCAAGCATTCCTCCCACATTTTCTTATTATTCTTCAAAACAGCCCTAAGCATAGTAGACAACGTTCTATTGACTACTTCAGTTTGTCCATCAGTTTGGGGGTGACAAGTAGTACTAAAAAGCAGTTTAGTCCCCAACTTAGCCCATAAACATCTCCAAAAGTGGCTAAGAAATTTAGTATCACGATCTGAAACAATAGTATTTGGCACACCATGCAAGCAAATAATTTCACGAAAGAACAAATCAGCAACATTAACAACATCATCGCTTTTATGACATGGTATAAAGTGTGCCATTTTCGAGAATCTATCCACGACAACAAATATGCTCTCCCTCCCCTTCTTTGTTCGAGGTAAACCTAAAACAAAGTCCATAGATATATCCTCCCAAGGAACACTAGGTACAGGCAAAGGCATATATAAACCATGAGGATTGAGTCGTGACTTAGCTTTTTGACATGTAGTGCAGCGAGCAATAAAACGCTCAACATCCCGTCTCATCTTTGGCCAAAAGAAATGTGTAGCAAGTACGTCCTCCGTCTTCTTCACGCCAAAGTGTCCCATTAATCCTCCTCCATGCGCCTCCTGCAACAACAAAAGACGAACGGAGCTAGCTGGAATGCATAGCTTGTTAGCACGAAACACAAATCCATCGTTAACGACGAACTTGTTCCACATTCTTCCTTCTTTACAATTCTGCATTACATCTTTAAAATCAGCATCATGCACATATTGATTTTTGATGGTCTCCAAACCAAATATTTTGAAGTCAAGTTGTGAAAGCATAGTATAGCGGCGAGACAATGCATCAGCAATAACATTTTCTTTTCCCTTCTTGTGTTATATGACATAAGGAAAAGTCTCAATGAATTCAACCCATTTAGCATGTCTACGATTCAGTTTAGCTTGACTTTTAATATGTTTCAAAGATTCATGATCAGAATGTATAACAAATTCTTTGGGCCATAAATAATGTTGCCATGTTTCTAAAGTCCGAACAAGAGCATATAATTCTTTATCATAAGTAGAATAATTCAGACTAGGCCCACTCAATTTTTCAGAAAAGTATGCAACAGGTTTGCCATCTTGTAATAACACACCGCCTAATCCAATTCCACTAGCATCACATTCAAGCTCAAAAGTCTTATTAAAATCAGGAAGTTGGAGTAAAGGAGCATGTGTCAACTTATCTTTCAATACCGAGAAGGCTTCTTCCTGTGCGGTACCCCAAAGAAAAGGCACATCTTTCTTTGTAAGCTCATTGAGAGGTGCAGCAATGGTGCTGAAATCTCTCACAAAACGCCTATAGAATCCAGCGAGGCCAAGAAAACTCCTGACGTGTGTGACCGTTTTGGGCTGCGGCCAACTCTCAATAGCTTCAATCTTGGCTTTATCAACTTCAATTCCCTGTGGAGTAACAACATAGCCAAGAAAAGATACTCGGTCGGTGCAAAAGGTGCACTTCCCAAGGTTACCAAACAAACGTGCATCACGTAAAGCAATAAAAACAGCATGTAAATGTTCCAAATGTTCTTCCAAAGATCTGCTATAAATCAATATGTCATCAAAGTAAACTACCACAAATCGTCCAATGAAAGCACGTAAAACTTCGTTCATTAATCTCATGAAAGTACTAGGTGCATTAGTTAACCCAAAAGGCATGACTAACCACTCATATAATCCAAACTTAGTTTTAAATGCTGTTTTCCATTCATCTCCCAATTTCATACGAATTTGATGGTAGCCACTACGCAAATCAACTTTGGAGAATATTGTAGAGCCACTCAATTCATCAAGCATATCATCTAGCCTAGGAATAGGATGACGATAACGAATAGTAATATTATTAATGCCTCTACAATCAACACACATACGTGATGTACCATCCTTTTTCGGCACTAGAATAATAGGAACAGCACAAGGACTAAGGGATTCGCGTATATAACCTTTGTCGAGAAGCTCTTGTACTTGACGCATAATCTCCTTCGTCTCCTCTGGATTGGTACGGTTTGGTGCACGGTTTGGCAGTGAAGCACCGGGAATTAAGTCAATCTGATGCTCAATCCCTCGAATAGGCGGTAATCCCGATGGCACGTCTTGTGGAAAAACATCAGCGAACTCCTGCAAAATGTTAGTGACAGCAGGAGGCAAAGAGGAAGGCACGTCCTCGAATGAAAATAATGCCTCTTTGCACACAAAAGCATAGCAAATAGATTTGCTGAAATCTAGCTCATCAATATCAGATTTGGTGGCAAATAAACATGCACTTTTCAATTTAATTTCAGAAGCAACACCAGATGGTTTATTATTAGGCTTCATTTGTTGCTCAAATTCTTTTGCCACAATCTGATTTTCACTCTTATTCTTCTCCTGTTGTGCTTTATTAGCTCTATTAATATCATCTTTCAAAATGGAATCAGGAGTCATAGGAAGCAAAGTAATATTTTTATCCTTATGAACAAGAGTATAGTGATTGTTTCTACCATGGTGTACAGAGTTTTTATCAAATTGCCATGGTCTACCAAGTAATAAGGAACATGCTTGCATAGGTACCACATCACAATCAACATAATCAGCATATGTAGAGATACTAAAATGCACACGAACAGTACCTTAACCTTGCCGCTGTTGTTGAACCATTGGATGTAGTAAGGATGTGGATGTGGTCTTGTGGTGAGAGAAAGCTTCTCCACCATCTCCATGCTAGCCAAGTTGTTGCAGCTCCCTCCGTCTATTATGACGCGCACAGAACGTTCCTTCACAACTCCCTTGGTATGGAACAAATTGTGCCTCTGATTTTGCTCAGCTTGTGTGACCTGCACACTCAAAACACGTTGAGCAACTAAATATTCATACCTGTCAGCGTCTTCAGGAGCCATGTATTGCGTCTCATGATCAGAATCATCTTCACCATGTTCTTCACGTGTAATAAGAGCCAAAGTCTCCTCATCATAGTCACTAGCGGACTCATATCCACCACCCTCGGTAGAATCATCACACGCGGAGATTTGCATTCTCTCGCATAATGACCTCCTCCCTTACAACGATGACAAATAATATCACTTGTGTGCCCTGTTGATGCCCTGGAAGAAGAAGAACTCTGTGCAGGCCCGGCAGGTGCGCTCTTGGCAGATAATGGTGGTTGTTCCTGTTTTCTTGTATCACGGCTGTAGGAGGCACCTGATTGAGGTGCTGGTGCAGTTGAAGTAGATGATGCACGCGGTGTCCATGATGAAGGTCGACCTGCAGAAAAGTTAGTTCGCGCCAATGCTTGTCGATCCTGCACTTCACGTTCAGCTTTACAAGCAAGATGGAATAAACGAGTGATATTAGTATACTCCTTATAGTCTATAATGGTTTGAATCTCTCTATTTAATCCACCCAGAAAACGTGCAAGCATAGCTTCATTCTCCTCAACAATACCACATCTAATCATGCCAGTTTGTAATTCCTGATAATATTCTTCTACAGAATTTTTCCCTTCTCTTAAACGCTGCAATTTTTGAAGCAACTCACGTTGATAATATGGTGGAACCCAACGCGTACGCATAGCAGTTTTCAAAGCAGCCCAAGTAGTTGGAATAGGATATAATCTACAATGTTCAGACCACCATACACATGCAAAACTAGTGAAAGCACAAACAGCAGCAACAACCCGTCTCTCCTCAGGATATTGTAAACATGTAAATCGTTGTTCAGTTTCTAACTCCCAAGTAAGATATATATCAGGAACATATCTACCCTCAAATGGTGGAATATTCAATTTCAGTTTAGGAATATGGACATCATCTCGTACCTGAGGTGGTGGTGCAGGCCTACCATTACGAATATATACCTGAGGTCGACCTGCTGGTGGTGGTGCTGGTGGGTGCATGTAGTTCTGATTTTGATCAACCTCATCCTCATAATCTCCCACATAATCATCCTCCTCCGCATCAGCAGCAGGAGCCACAGAAGTATCAACAGCAGCACCAACAGTTTGGCCAAACACAAGAGGAACACGGCTCGCTCGGCGGAGGTCTATTTCGCGACGTGGAGGTAGTCGTTGTTGTTGTTGTTGTTGTTGGAGAGGTCCGTTAGGTGCAGCGGGTGGTGGTGGTGGAAGACGCGCGAGAAATTCATTAAACTTGTTATCGAGCTTTGTTTCGAACGTCTTCTCCATGCCATCTATCTTCTCCATGGCCTCTTCAAATCTGTTTAGCACGTCTTGCACATGTTCACTCATCATTTGCTGAAATTTATCATGCAAATCCTTATTCGTCATGTTCTCCCAGTCAGTCTCGTCGGCTTGTGATCCTGGCATCGTTAGCAGCAATAGAAACACACAAGAATATGATCCTACAGACTACTAACAAGAGGTGGTGGTGGATGTCACAAATCCGTCAAGCAAACCTCAAATTCTTACCAGTTCTTACCCAGCAGCAGGCGGTGATCGGCAACCGTTGTAGTCAAAAACTCTCAAAGCTTGGATAGAGCGATTACCAGGGAGAGTCAAACGCACGACGTAGATGTATGTGGAGCTGGGAAGGCTTATAGTATGGTAGTAAAAAGGGTCAGCAATAATCAATTCAGAGATGCAAAGTTGAATAAATGCTCAACGACGGTACTGTGCTGGTCCTAGGCTAGACTGTGCTAGAGACGCGAGCCTAGAACACCAACAAAATCACGGCGCGGCACGTAAACAAGGGAAAAGCACACTCTGGAATTTTTTTTCGCTCTTTTTTTTGCGCTCTTTTTTTTGCGCTGCTTTTTTTTGGCGAAAAATCACTATAATGGCGAGTGTCTCAAAACTCTTCCTAGCTCAAACTGACAGGATGGGCACGAAATTTTTTCGACCAATTTTTTTTTGACTGCCCGGACCCAAAAACTGGAAACGGGTCAAAAAAAACTTCCTATAATGGCACCTGTCTCAAAACACTCAGAAACACCTAAAAATAGGATAGCCAGAAATTTTTTCAAAAAATGCGTTTTCGAAAAATTTTGGGCCTAAACGGAGCGTGGTTTCCGCTCTTTTTTTTTCCGAAACCTACTCCGGCAAGGAAACACGAATCGGAATCTAGATGGATCTCAAAAACAAACCTAATATGACAAGAACTCGGATTGGTGGTGGATATATGGTGGTAGATGGCAGCGGTGGTGGTATATGACAGCTGTGGTGGTATATGGATACGGATTTGAAGCGGTGGCGGATAAGCGGTGGTGGTAGATGGCAGGGGTGATGATGATGGTGCGGCGGCGGCGTGACAACTTATGACCAGAACTCAAAACTCTAAAAGACTAGACTCTAAGACCAGCAACTAGACACGACGATGCAACCGCAAATTCAACAAAGCAAAACCCTAAAAAGATTATGCAAAGGCTCAGATTGGTTCGGATATGATGAACTAACCCTAATTTTTTTTGTGGCTTTTTCGTGGACTATAGGTATGAAGAACAGACTCGATCTAAACTACGAAAAACTGTAAAAATCTCACCGAGCAACCTAGAAATCTGATACCACTTGATAGAGGCAAAGGTGTCCCGTCTTTCGATGAGATGATGGATATCGCTTTGGTGGCAGTCGACTTTGACGATCCGACTACGAACGTGCGAGGACGTCGCGCCTTAGCAATCGCTAAACCAACTCTGAGAGGTTATTGACCACGCCGGAGCACGATCAACCTGACCACGAGGGTCTGTTTCCTGCGAGCAAACGAAGAACAAGCAAGAAACTGATATTGCAATCTGGATATTGCGAATATAAGATGAAAGCTTTATTGATCAAGGTGGGGTTCTGTGACGCCTTTGTCTGGTCGTTGAACACAAACGAAGTACGCGAAGTTGCAGCTATGGCGAACTTTTAATCTAAACAAAACCCAAAATCTAAACGGTGCCCTAAGGGCTGTATATATGGAGGAAGAGAGGGGAATTTCGTGGCCCTTGGTGGAGGGGTCCGAAATCAACCCTATCTCTTGTTTCCCCACACATACGGACTCTAAAAATAGCCTATACTTATGTATTTCGAAATTACATGGGCCTGGCCCAATAAAAAGGTGACGCAGCACCTATAATAGCCTCGGGACGAAATTTATGAAGTGGCATCTTGTATATTTCGTCCAAGGCTTCATGCACCCATTATGGTGGCTTCAAAGTCCTGAAATCATCACTTGTAACTCCGTTCTTGTTCCCCTTGCGCATGGCATCATCTCCATGCTTGTTCTTGCTCCAATGTTCATCCTTCTCCAAGCTAGGCCCTTCATTTGTAAGCTAAACAAATGTATCCAATTTAGGCAGCATCATATTCTCATGAACATTAGAATCATTACCAAGAAACGAAAGTACCTGATAATTTAATTGGCGTGCGCGAGCTCTAGTAATTGGTCCCGTATATGTAGCAGTAGGGGCTGTGGGTGTAACAATGGTATTGATGTCCTCATCAAGATGAATTGCATCAATTCGAGCTCAACAATGTGTGGGAGCTTGTCAAGAGACCAGACCCACGCAAGCACAACATCATCGGTACCAAATGGATCTACCGCAACAAACAAGATGAAAATGGCCTCGTGGTGAGGAATAAGTCTCATCTTGTAGCTCAAGGCTACACACAGGTTAAAGGAATTGATTTTGATGAAACTTTTGCACCTGTTGCTAGACTTGAGGCTATTCACATATTGCTTGCTTATTATGCTAACCATCATAATATCATCTTACAACAAATGGATGTGAAAAGTGCATTCCTCAATGTAAGCTTGAGGAAGAAGTATATGTTGCTCAACCACCAGGTTTTGAGGCTCCAAAATTTCCAAATCACGTCTACAGACTCAACAAGGCCCTCTATGGCCTCAAGCAAGCACCTCGGGCGTGGTATGACACACTGAAGGAATTCCTCATGAAGAAAGGCTTCAAACCCGGTTTACTTGACCCAATTCTTTTCACCAAAACATATGATGATGAATTATTCATGTGCCAAATATATGTTGATGATATTATCTTTGCCTGTACTAACCAATGTTAGAGTGATGAATTTGCCTATATGATGAGTGAAGAATATCAAATGTCTACGATGGGAGAATTGAAATTCTTCTTAGGTCTTCAGATTCGTCAACAATACAATGGCATATTCATATCTCAGGAGAAATACCTCAAGGATGTATTGAGGAAATTCGACATGCAAGATTGCAAAGGCGTCAAAATTCCTATGCCCACAAATGGCCATCTATGCACTGATGAAAATGGTAAAGACTTTGATCAAAAGGTATACCGCTCCATGATTGGCTCTTTATTGTACCTATGTGCATCTAGGCCGGATATTATGCTTAGTGTTTGCATGTGTGCCCGATTTTAAGCTACACCGAAGGAATCGCACCATGAGGCTGTGAAGCATATTCTTCGGTATCTAGCTCACACACCAACACTTGGATTATGGTATCCCAAGGGCTCTTCCTTTGATCTCATTGGATATTCAGACTCTGACTATGCTGGCGATCAGGTGGACCACAAGTCAACATCAGGCACATGTCATTTCCTTGGACGATCCTTGGTATGTTGGTCCTCGAAGAAACATAACTGCGTATCACTCTCCACTGCAGAAGCTGAGTACATTGCTGCTGGATCTTGCTGAGCTCAACTACTATGGATGAAGCAAACATTCAGGGACTATGGCATCAACGTTAAGAATGTGCCACTCTACTGCGACAATGAGAGTGCTATCAAGATTGCTCATAACCCTGTTCGGCACTCGGAGACAAAGCACATCCAGATTCGTCATCATTTTCTTCGTGACCATGTGCTGAAGGGTGACATCTCCATCGACCATGCAAGTACTGAAGACCAGCTGGCCGATATCTTCACAAAGCCCTTGGATGAGAAGAGATTTAGCAAGTTGCCGTGTGAGCTAAGTATTCTAGAATCTTCGAATGTTCTTTGAAAAGGACACATGCCCTAACACTTATGCTGACTTGATGACTTAGATGTGCAACACACGAAGTAACATTTTCTTCAATCAATGAAGACTAACCCTCTAAGTGTGAAGAAATTAATGAAGAAATTGATTCTCAGAACCCTACGAGAATTGTACATGGTGTCTGAAATCAGCTTTCTTATACGGTGGGTTACGCCACCAACCAAAGTTAAAAATCTTCAATTTGAGTTTTTCTTCATTTTTGAAATTCCTCAGTTCTTCAAATCCTTCAACTTTGCATTGTCTTCACTCTTTTCGTCAGTGTTCTTCATTTGACTATATGTATATATATATATATATATATTAGTTTATGTCCTCTACAGCATTCAGTTATTGCTAATTCTTCGAGTTGATTTTTCTGCTAAGTGAATGTGATCGGACCCTTCCCCCTCTATGCTAAACTCAACTCAGTCTGTTCACAAATTCTTCATGTGCGTTCTATTTGAAACTCGTTCAAATTCTTCACCGTGTCCTTGTCAGCTGAAGAAATTGCGAACGACACTTTAAAATATTCTTTTCTAAATTTTCGGCTTTTGCTGCTCAAACCATTACGCATTCGACGGTATACTTATCTAGTCACCCACGACCTTACACGATCTCCACCTCTCAGTATGTGGGTGACACATGTCGAGTGAATGAGAAGGGCCAGGGGCACGTTCATCCAAATTCTTCGGGCGATCAGTTTTTCACCTCCGCTATAAATACCCCCTTCCCTTCCTCATTTCACTTTTACTTCGCTTGAACGCACTCCCTCGCTCGAGCTTCTCAAGCCCTAGCGCTGCCGCTACCTCCATCGTCGCCGGTGAGGAAGAGCTTCAATGTCTCGACCTCGTTGCCGTCGTACTCGCGCCGGCCACGGAAATCTTCCCTCCGCCGCCACCGTAGATGTCTTCCTCCGCCAAGTTAGGGTGTGGAAGATCCGAGCAGATGAACTTCTAAATCTAAACTTCTTGTTCGTCGTGTTCTTCATCAAGGGTAATTAAAAGTTACTTTTACCGCATTTATTCCACTGATGATTTTCATCAAATCTTCAAAAGGTGTTTATTCTTCAACCTCCACACTCTAAACACCTAGCACAAATCTTCAGTTCTTGATCTGTTTCTCTAAGTGACGTTTTTCTTCATGATTCCTCAATTGTGTGAATCTCACGATCGACACAACTCCGGAACCTAAGACAAAGAACGCTTAGTGAAATTCCTCAAGACACATCGGGTCAATTTCCTCAAACTTGTTCAATTTTACAAAACCTTCTGAGAACGCATATGACCTCTCCAAATTCTTCGCACCTATACTCTGTTCACAGGTACACATGTCTGCTGCTGAATCACTAGGTTCTACTCAACTTAACTCATTTGCAGCATTCCCTGAAGAAAAGCTGCATACTTCTTCAGGAACTCAATTGTGCAAATTCCTCAGCTGAAGAAAATGGCTGATGGTAAACGTCCTCAGAAAGGAGGAAAGAAGCTTGAAGTCAATACTGCCTTTGAGATCCCTGCGGATATCTATGCAGGGTACTACACGCCTGATGAGGCAACTCATGGCAAGGAGACGAAGAATGAGCGCAAAGTGCGCATTCAGAGGATCGAAAGGATGGGCAAGAGAGTGGAGGGAGTACAGATATGTTACTCCCAAATACATGAAGAAATTCGCTCTTAACCCTCGATGCTCAAGACCTCCTCTGGCACCTGGCCAACTAGCTGATCCAACAAGCCTTAAATGTGGTGAGGATTATGCTGATGAATGGGCCAGGCGGCAAGCAAAGTTGGCCAAGCAGGCCAAAGAAGTAGTGAAGAAATTCAATGAGGATTCTGCTACCACCGCTGCCGCTGCGGAGGCTTCGTCAAGCAAGAAGGCTATGCCAAAGAAGCCAGCCAAGAAACCACCTTCCTCAGCAATACCCTCACGGCCAAGTTCTTCTTCAATGCCCTCAGGGCCAATCTTCTCAGTGCCACCAAGGCAAATTCCTCAAGCTGCCCAAGTTTCTCAAGCTGCACAAATTCCTCGGGCTTCAAAACCCTCAGCTCCTCCAAAGTCCTCAGCACCTGTGCATCTCGCCACCTATCAAAGGACCACTGGCATATCAATTGCTTCAGGAGCTTCAGCGAGTTCTTCAGCTCATCCTTCATCTACCGGTCCCACTCTGCTGAAGACAAAGGCCACTTCTAGACGAGGCACTAGACCAAGTCCTCACAAGAAGCAGGTGGTCTTTCGAATTCCATCTGATGATGAGGCTGATGATGATGAACTAGCCGATATCATCAAGGACAGACAGCAGCGGGCCGCTTGAGCCAAAGGAAGTGTTGTGCCCCTTCTATTGGATCCAAAGAAGATCCTCGATTTCATCGATCTCTGGCACAAAGATCCCAATGCTCCAATGCCAGAGTTGGGCCTCACTCGTGGACAAAGTCACATTGTTGCACGTTCATAGCTGAAGAGAAATGGAAGTATAACCAAGCCAGGACTGTGAAGAAAGCGCAGTACAAAAAGCAGCACTACCTAAAGGACAATGTCCTTAGTCTTTCACCTGAGCAGCTCATTGCACTACAAGCTGAAATCAAAAATCTCAGCGATGAATTTGAAGCCTACAAGGCAGAATGGAAGGGTGCCAAGGTCAGATTCGTCAAGCTGACGAAGAAATTCACTTCAAGTGCTGCTGCTCCTGTGCACATTGAAGTCACTCCGACTGAAGCATCTGCTCAAGCCACTGAAGGAATTGCCAGCACCGCTGATGAAAATCAGGCTACTGATGAAACTGCAAGCACCAGGGCTGCTGAAGAAATTCCAGTCTCTGAAGAAATTGCCAGGGCAACCACTAGTGTTGCGCCTGAAGAAATTGGTAGGCCAGCTGAAGACTCTGTCGCTGCGCCTGAAGAAACTGCTCAAGACAGGCCAACAACATCAGTTGGGCCTGAAGAAATTGATCCTACTACCACTGCTTTGAAGAAGAGGAAAGCATCAGCTGCCTCAGAATCTTCGGCCCCCAAGAAGGCGAAGATTTTGACAAGTTCAGTGGAGAATCCCATTGATGCTGTTCCTCTTGCAGGCATGCCATCAAAGGAACTTGTTCCTTATGGTGAAGAATATCAGATTCCAGATGAATATGCTGAAGAAGATCCCTCTGCTGCTTCCACAGAGCAGATGGATGAAGAAACCGAAGTCGAGACATTCACTTCAACTCCCCAGGTATCATCGCCAATGCCTTAGTTTACTCCTGAATAGGCCGACATTGAAGAAATGGAAGTGGATGAGGATGTGGACATTGGCTGCACCACTCCAATGATGAACGATAATTTTTGGGATAGTCAACATCCCAACTCTCCTTTGTTCACTCCACTACAGAAAGTTCCTCAGTCCCCAGCTGAAGTTCAAATGGGATCTGATGAAATTCATGCCACCCCTTCCATTCATGAAGAGATTCCAGCCACTAGTGCTGATGAAAATGTTGCTGAAGAAATGGAGGCCCAGGCTGCTACTGAAGCAGAAGCTGATATTCCTCAGCCTGCGGATCCAGAGATTGACATTCCAGAAGTTATTCTTCAGATCACTAACACTCCTCAGCCACAGCCGAAGAATCCATTCTCCAAGACTCCGAAGTTCAAGGCTGATGCCTTCTTCAATGAGCATGTATTGTTCACTGACTACAATCCATATGATTCTGCTCGTCTGAGGAGGAAGCGATTCTGGACTGCCAGCCAAACCAATTTCTATTCTTCAGTGCTCTTCAACAAGGACAAAGTCTTCGATCATGAGCATATTCCTCACTTGGATATGGAATCACTGCCTTGCTTCACGCCTGTCCTCGCTGCCATTCACGATGCTGGCCTGCTCAATTTCTGCATTGACATCTGTGATTGGAATGAAGAACTCATTCTTCAATTCTATGCGACGCTGCACATCACAGGCAATGTTGAAGATGTGAACTCCTGGGTGCTGGACTGGATGACAGAGAACACACACTATAAGGCACCGGCAACTGAATTGCTTCGTGCCATGCCTGTCAGTCCTCCCCCAGAAGGTGCACGTCTGATCTATTCTGAAACTGAGCTATCAGATCATTTCATGCAAGTGCTGATGAAGCCATTAAAGGCTGGACAAGCCTCAAGGACCAAATTCCTTGTGAAGGAATTGCAATATGTGCCAAGAACAGTCTATCGCATTCTGACGAAGACATTGAGTCCAATCAAAGGCCACGACTCGAATGATGAAGAAGTCGTTGGCATCATGAAGAATCTGCTTTTCAACATCATGCATGGTATTCCCGTGAACTATCATGATTTCTTCATGAGGACTTTGGCAAACGTTGCAATGCCCCCATTTGAGTTGAAGCCTTACACTCCCTGGATTATGAGATGCCTCAGATCAAGGTCTTCACTCAACTACCAAGCTGATACACTCAACCATGGCAGCTACTTGCCCCCGATTGAAGTGCTCAAACGGACATTTTCCTGAGCTGATGAAAAGGGCAAGGCCACTGCTGTTATTGATGAGGCATTCGACCATTGGATGGACACTTTTGCAAAGCTGCTTCATACTCCACCAATGATGACTCTGCTACTCATGATTCTGCCGCCAATGCATCCAAGCAAAGTCCTCAGGCAACAGCTCCAAGGGTGATGATTGATCGTGAGCTTCTCCTCAGTCTTCATCAAAAGGTGGATCACAATCACAAATTGGTACAACGTCAGTTTGGTTCAATTCTTCACAACATAACTGCCACATATAATTTAGTGAAGAAGAACCACTACTACCTAAATGAAGTTTTTGATTGCACCTGGGCTATATTGTCTCACCTTTACGGTGATGAGGATCTCAAGCAGATGGGCTTCAAGTAGGACTTCGGCTGGGCTAAGCCTCCACCGAAGAAATTCAAGAAAGTTGAAGTTCCTCCTTTGGTGCTCAGCTCATATTCCTGGTCCCGCGATACTGATGAAAATGAAGATCTGGACAACACTGCGGCAGGCCCTACTCCAACAGACAACCCCAACAACGCTGGCGCTCCTCCTTAGACTTCGTGAAGAAATTCTTTAGGGGCGTTAGTCCTCACTTTTTGTCCCTTTTGGTCATTTGATGACAAAGGGGGAGAAATTTGAGTTAGTCTTCAAGCGGGTCTATATATGGGCATTTTTTTGTTAAGTTGCAACTCTCGCTCTTCTGCAGCTTTTGTTGATTGAGTTGTAAACTTAAGTCCGATGGTGAGCTGATACTTTTGCTCTGTTTTTCTGCATGCTATTTCCTCATTAAGTCCGATGGTGACCTGATACTTTTGCTCTGTTTTTCTGCATGTTATTTCCTCATTAATGCTATGCATGCATGCTGAATTACATCAGTCACCATATTTCATCATGCATTTCAAATTCTTCATTTCATATGTTAAATGCGTGTATGAATTACAAGATATAGGGGGAGTTCTCCATGATTCTACTCTTCAAATGTGCATTGCTTCAAAAGCAAATACCTCACTATGCACATCTTCAAGGGGAGTTCTTCTATATCTTGCAATCAAATTCCTCAATATTGAGTACTTTCAATTCATATGTTTATCCCCGTTGAAAACTTAACCTATATTGTCATCAATCACCAAAAGGGGGAGATTGTAAGTGCATCTAGTGCCCCTTAGTGATTTTGGTGTATTGGAGACTTATAGGTTAAGGGACTAATATGTTTGTGAGTGTACAAAGGCTCTATAAGTCAATGAGGAGTTTGATATTTATAGTAACAGTCGACCCCTAAAAATGAATGTCTTCGGCTGAAGACTTTGGTTCTCCTGAAGACTTTGAAAGTGAAGAAATTGGTGTGACCTTGAAAACTTTGATATTCATGCGAGGAATCTGAAGCTTGAAGACTTTTGTTTTCGTAGTTTCATTTCTCTTTCTTGAGTCATAGGAAACACCGTACTGTTAAAGGGGGTCGAGGTAATACTAAGGAAACAGATTTCCAAGTGATGCTCATCTCAAAATCCTACACCTACCCAATTCTTCGAGTGAAGCCATTAGAAATCTCATATTAGTTCAGTCAATTTCTTCAGTGACAGAGACGAAGATCTTCTGGTCTCTGAGGAATTTGTTCTGACTGAGGAGTTAGGAATTCGCCAGTGCGGATTGCCTACTGTCACATCCCTAGTCTGGTATGACTTAGACTAGCTAGCTATTTGTGCATCATATTTAAATTTCATTTAAATTTGAAATGAGGATTGGTGGAACCCTCAGAATCATTTTTTGAAAATGACCCAAATAAAAATTTCTTCAAAAGGGTCCAAGAAAATGCTCATGTTGCCCTCTGAAAATATTGGACAGAGATAAAAATCAAAACAATATTTTTAGGAGCTCATGGATATTTATTTTGGCCATTTGGATTAATTCGATAAATATTTGCATTGGAAATATATTTCTATATATATGAAATATGGTCCAAAAATTATGCCATTTATAAAAGAGCTCTGGAATAATATATCTAGCTCCTGCAAAAATTGGCATAATAAAATAAAATGATTTAATATATTTATTGAATCAAACAAATGTCAGAAAATTAGAAAAGAAAACAGATAAGGGGAGAGAGACTTACCTGGGCCACCTACCCGATCGGCCCAGCAGCTCGGCCCAGATGACTGGCCGACGCCAGTCGTCCCCCTCCTCGCGCCAGGAGGCCAGGGGTGTGTGGCCGGCGCGTGCGCACCGTCGTGCCGCCACGGCACCTGCCTGCCTGTCCTCCCCCTCGACGCCTGGACGTCCGGAACGTCTCCACGCAGCCGCCCCGGTCCTTTTCCCCTCCCTCTCGCTCTCCCTCCTCCCTGGTTCTCTCTTTCCCGAGCGCACCCGAGCGCAGCCGCCGCCATCGCTCGCCGTTGCCATGGCCACCGGCCTCCCCTCGCCTCCCTGACATGCTTCCGAGCTCCGCCACAACCCCCTCCACCTCCTCGTCGAGCCACGAACCTCCGGACGCCCTGTGTAGCCGCCATCGCCACCGTCTTCCTCCTCGGCCTCCGCCGTCCGCCGACGTCGATTCGCCGTCACCAGGTCTTCCCCGACCCCGCTGTGCTGCTCTGCGTGATCGCGGTGAGCTCCGCCGCCGTTCCCCTTTCTTCTCCCCCTCGTATCCACGCCGTAGCACCGTTCCCCACCACGGCCGAAGCCTCTCGCCGCCGTCCATGTCGCCGCCGCCGTCTCGGCCCGCCTCCGCCCAAACCAAGCCTCCCTTCGCGCTCCTGGTGCCACGAGGGTGCCGCCGGGCCCCTCACGTGGCCTCCCCGTGCCCCGCAGCCCGATCCCGCTCACGCCCGAACTCCGGCCGCCGCCGCGAGCTTTGCTCCGGCGAGCTCCGGCCTTCCCCGCTCCTCCCACCTGTTCCACCAGATGCGCGAGAGCCCGGGCTACGCCCCGGTGCTCTCCGACGCCGTCCCCGTGGCCTGTGGCGCGGACTCCGCCGCGTCCAGAGGTCGCCGGCGGCGAGCCCCGTCGCCTGAGCCCTGCCATGTGGGGCCGGCCCGTCAGGTGATTAGCTTAGTGCTAATCACCGTTAACTAACCCCCCTGACACTGACAGTGGGCCCCGGTGCCCCCTAACCTTTTAATTAAACTAAATAAACCCCTGTTAACCCCCCTGTCACTGACGTGTGGGTCCCACACGTCAGGTTTGACCCGGACCAGCCCAGTTGACCGCTGATGTAGTGATGACGTCATGCTGACGCAATTATATATTTTCTGGAATTAAAATAATTCAGAAAATCCAGAAAATGATTTAAACTTCAAAAATTCATAACAATTCAACCGTAGCTCAGATTAAAATAATTTATATATGAAAAATTATCAGAAAAATGCAATCTTTCCATCTGTACTAGTTTCATGCATGAAAAGCCAACTTATACATGCTGAATATGGGAAAACACATTAGGGCATATATAAGAGACTTAATTTAGAAATGCATTTGAACCTTTGGTTCAAATGGACTTCAAACCAAATGTTTACTAGATGCATTAGCTCAAACAGCATCACATCTACATGCCATGTTCATGCATCATATTGTTGCATATGATTGTGTATTGATTGCCGGCACCGTTCCTTCTCGATAGGTCCTGCTCCGGAGACGTTCCAGAGTACCTGTCTGTGAAGCAGTGCCTTCCTTGTTGATTTACCAGGCAAGCAAACCCCCTTGTTCATTTCGATAAAACCCTACTCTCTCGCTCCTGCTCTCAGTTATTGCATTAGGACAACAACGGTTCATCTGCTACTTTGTGCTGCGGTAGTTGAACCCATTCCTCTGCATGACCTGTCATTGCCACAGTAAATAGTTGAAACCCACTAGCATGTGTAGGAGTTGATTGAAGCCACTGATGTGTTCCTACCATGCTATGCCTGCTATTGCTTAGAGTTGTGTCAGGTCTGGTTCATTGGGAATGAATTGGAGTGTCACGATATGTTCTGATGCTGAGGGTGAAGTGTGTGAACACGATTTGGTAAAGGTAGCGGTGAGAGGCCATGTAGGAGTACATGGTGGGTTGTCTCATTGGAACCGTCCTTAAGCACTAAGTTCTATGTATGTTGTCCAATGACTCGATACTACCACACATTGGAATGCTTAAGTGCCCCTCTCGACTTATTAACCAACTTGGTCTCTGTCCAGGAGTCGCAACTAGTTTCTGGTGTTTGTAGGTAGTGCTATTTTTCTACCAAGTGGCACCCGACAGGGTGGGCTTGGGACAGACTAGGCACACGTGGCACGGTGTACCGAGTGGCACCCGGTTGGTGGGCTCGGGAACCCTGCTCACATCGTTTGGGGCCGTGAGCGACACCCCGGCCGGATCTCCTTGCGGATGGAACCCGAATAGGCGATAAACCTGGACTAGAGTCTTGTGTGGTTAGTCAGGTCGTGGCCGACACCCTCGCCAGGCTTCCGCTTGAAGGTTGCCGAGATACATGACGTGTACATGGCGGTAAGTGGCGAGAGCGTGTGTGAAGAAGTACACCCCTGCAGGGTTAACATGATCTATTCGAATAGCCGGGTCCGCGGTTATGGACTTCTTGGATGCTTACATGGTACATAGACAACTTGAAGTGGATACTATAAAATGCTCAAGACAAGTGTGAGTGCTATGGATGGCCTTCTCGTAGGGAGACGGGGACGAATCCATAGTAGTGTATTGTGTGGTGATTAGTGGACTCGTGTACGTTGTTTCACCTCCAGAGTTTCTGGTAGTCGTAGAACAGGGTAGCCACAGAGTCAAAGCTGGCTTGCTGCAACTAAACCCCACATTACCCTCTTGATACAAATGCATGTATGATAGGATCTGATGTAAGTCTTGCTGAGTACCTTTGTACTCATGTTGCTTTATTTATGTTTTTGCAGCGGAGACTTCGGTCTTACTAGGGTTCTCATGGACTTCGACTAGTAGCTAGTACCTCAGCTACGATCTTGATCGGATGTTGTAGATAGTCAGGCTCTTCAGCCTTTTTCATTTGTAGATGTCTGTACCCAGACATGTAATGCTTCCGCTTGTTGCTTGATTGCTGTGACTGTTGGGTCATGTGACCCCTGTTTGTAATTATGCTGTGACGGCTCTTCTGAGCCTTTGTTTATATAGTTGTTGAGTTATGCTGTGATGCCATGTTGTACAGCACATACTTGCATGTTATGCGTACGTGTAATGTGTATTGCTATGTGTGGGATCTGACTATCTAGTTGTTTATTCCTAGTAGCCTCTCTTACCGGGAAATGTCTCCTAGTGCTTCCACTGAGCCCTGGTAGCTTGCTACTGCTCCGGGACACTTAGGCAGGCCGGCATGTGTCCTTCTTCGATCCTGTGTCTGTCCCTTCGGGGAAATGTCACGCGATGAATACCGGAGTCCTGCTAGCCCGCTACAGCCCGGTTCACCGGAGTCCTGTTAGCCCAGTGCTACAGCCTGGATTCACTCGCTGATGACCGACACGTTCGATGCTGGGTCATGAATGCCTGTCCCTGTAAGTTAGTGCCACTTTGGGTTTACGACTAGCCATGTCAGCCCGGGCTCTTTATCATATGGATGCTAGCGACACCATCATATACGTGTGCCAAAATGCGCAAACGGTCCCGGGCAAAGGTAAGGCGACACCCGTGGGGATACCGTGCGTGAGGCCGCAAAGCGATATGAGGTGTTACATGCTAGATCGATGTGGCATCGAGTCGGGGTCCTGACACCTACACAGTGAGGAACATAGCCTTGAGGAATTCGAACCTCAAATCCGACCATTGCTGAGCGCCGCGCCAGCTGTCCCAAAAATATCATACCACCTAATGGTCATATCTGCCAAGGGCATGTCTTATCATGTTGGGCTGCTCCCTAGGCTATAAATAGCTGCCCCCTACAACCACTAGCTGGTTGGCTGCTCCGAGAGAAACTGACACTTGTCATTTGAGAGCATCCCATACTTCGAGGACTTTGAGTGAGAATCATCAAGTGAGGAAAACCCAAATCCCAAAACCAAACCTACAAACGCCAAAGTGATTGAGCATCACTAAGGAGATTTGATAGAGGCAAAGGTGTCTCGTCTTTCGATGAGATGATGGATATCGCTTTGGTGGAAGTCGACTTTGACGATCCGACTACGAACGTGCGAGGACGTCGCGCCTTAGCAATCGCTAAACCAACTCCGAGAGGTTATTGACCACGCCGGAGCACAATCAACCTGACCACGAGGGTCTGTTTCCTGCGAGCAAACGAAGAACAAGCAAGAAACTGAGATTGCAATCTGGATATTGCGAATATAAGATGAAAGCTTTATTGATCAAGGTGGGGTTCTGTGACGCCTTTGTCTGGTCATTGAACACAAACGAAGTACGCGAAGTTGCAGCTATGGCGAACTTTTAATCTAAACAAAACCCGAAGTCTAAACGATGCCCTAAGGGCTGTATATATGGAGGAAGAGGGGGGAATTTCGTGGCCCTTGGTGGAGGGGTCCGAAATCAACCCTATCTCTTGTTTCCCCACACATACGGACTCTAAAAATAGCCTATACTTATGTATTTCGAAATTACATGGGCCTGGCCCAATAATAAGGTGTCGCAGCACCTAAAATAGCCTCGGGACGAAATTTATGAAGTGGCATCTTGTATATTTCGTCCAAGGCTTCATGCACCCATTATGGTGGCTTCAAAGTCCTGAAATCATCACTTGTAACTCCGTTCTTGTTTCCCTTGCGCATGCCATCATCTCCATGCTTGTTCTTGCTCCAATGTTCATCCTTCTCCAAGCTAGGCCCTTCATTTGTAAGCAAAACAAATGTATCCAATTTAGGCAGCATCATATTATCATGAACATTAGAATCATTACCAAGAAACGAAAGTACCTGGTAATTTAGTTGGCGTGCACGAGCTCTAGTAATTGGTCCAGTATGTATAGCAGCAGGGGCTGTGGGTGTAACAATTGTATTGATGTCCTCATCATCCTCCCCTTCTTGAAATGAAGTCGTCCTCGACGGAAGTTCATCTTCCTCACCCAAATAAGGCTTCAAATCTGCAATGTTAAAAGTGGGACTAACCCCAAAATCTGCAGGCAGCTCAAGTTTATATGCATTATCATTTATTTTCTCTAACACCTTAAAGGGACCATCAGCACGTGGCATTAACTTTGATTTGCGCAAATCAGGAAATCTATCCTTACGCAAATGTAACGAAACAAGATCTCCAGGTGCAAACACAACATGTTTTCTACCCTTATCTCCAGCAAGTTTATATTTAGCATTCATGCGCTCAATGTTTTCCTTAGTTAACTCATGCATTTTTAAAATCAATTCAGCACGTTGTTTAGCATCAAAATTAACCTTCTCCGAAGATGGAAGAGGCAACAAATCAATAGGTGCACGAGGTAGGAAACCATACACAACTTCAAAAGGGCACATCTTAGTAGTAGAATGCAATGAACGATTATAAGCAAATTCAATATGAGGCAAGCATTCCTCCCACATTTTCTTATTATTCTTCAAAACAGCCCTAAGCATAGTAGACAACGTTCTATTGACTACTTCAGTTTGTCCATCAGTTTGGGGGTGACAAGTAGTACTAAAAAGCAGTTTAGTCCCCAACTTAGCCGATAAACATCTCCAAAAGTAGCTAAGAAATTTAGTATCACGATCTGAAACAATAGTATTTGGCACACCAGGCAAGCGAATAATTTCACGAAAGAACAAATCAGCAACATTAACAGCATCATCACTTTTATGACATGGTATAAAGTGTGCCATTTTCGAGAATCTATCCACGACAACAAATATGCTATCCCTCCCCTTCTTTGTTCGAGGTAAACCTAAAACAAAGTCCATAGATATATCCTCCCAAGGAACAGTAGGTACAGGCAAAGGCATATATAAACCATGAGGATTGAGTCGTGACTTAGCTTTTTGACATGTAGTGCAGCGAGCAATAAAACGCTCAACATCCCGTCTCATCTTTGGCCAAAAGAAATGTGTAGCAAGTACGTCCTCCGTCTTCTTCACGCCAAAGTGTCCCATTAATCCTCCTCCATGCGCCTCCTGCAACAACAAAAGACGAACGGAGCTAGCTGGAATGCATAGCTTGTTAGCACGAAACACAAATCCATCGTTAACAACAAACTTGTTCCACATTCTTCCTTCTTTACAATTCTGCATTACATCTTTAAAATCAGCATCATGCACATATTGATCTTTGATGGTCTCCAAACCAAATATTTTGAAGTCAAGTTGTGAAAGCATAGTATAGCGACGAGACAATGCATCAGCAATAACATTTTCTTTTCCCTTCTTGTGTGTAATGACATAAGGGAAAGTCTCAATGAATTCAACCCATTTAGCATGTCTACGATTTAGTTTAGCTTGACTTTTAATATGTTTCAAAGATTCATGATCAGAATGTATAACAAATTCTTTGGGCCATAAATAATGTTGCCATGTTTCTAAAGTCCGAACAAGAGCATATAATTCTTTATCATAAGTAGAATAATTCAGACTAGGCCCACTCAATTTTTCAGAAAAGTATGCAACAGGTTTGCCATCTTGTAATAACACACCTCCTAATCCAATTCCACTAGCATCACATTCAAGCTCAAAAGTCTTATTAAAATCAGGAAGTTGGAGTAAAGGAGCATGTGTCAACTTATCTTTCAATACCGTGAAGGCTTCTTCCTGTGCGGTACCCCAAAGAAAAGGCACATCTTTCTTTGTAAGCTCATTGAGAGGTGCAGCAATGGTGCTGAAATCTCTCACAAAACGCCTATAGAATCCAGCGAGGCCAAGAAAACTCCTCACTTGTGTGACCGTTCTGGGCTGCGGCCAACTCTCAATAGCTTCAATCTTGGCTTTATCAACTTCAATTCCCTGTGGAGTAACAACATAGCCAAAAAAAGATACTCGGTCGGTGCAAAAGGTGCACTTCCCAAGGTTACCAAACAAACGTGCATCACGTAGAGCAATAAAAACAGCACGTAAATGTTCCAAATGTTCCTCCAAAGATCTGCTATAAATCAATATGTCATCAAAGTAAACTACCACAAATCTTCCAATGAAAGCACGTAAAACTTCGTTCATTAATCTCATGAAAGTACTAGGTGCATTAGTTAACCCAAAAGGCATGACTAACCACTCATATAATCCAAACTTAGTTTTAAATGCTGTTTTCCATTCATCTCCCAATTTCATACGAATTTGATGGTAGCCACTACGCAAATCAACTTTGGAGAATATTGTAGAGCCACTCAATTCATCAAGCATATCATCTAGCCTAGGAATAGGATGACGATAACGAATAGTAATATTATTAATGCCTCTACAATCAACACATATACGTGATGTACCATCCTTTTTCGGCACTAGAATAATAGGAACAGCACAAGGACTAAGGGATTCGCGTATATAACCTTTGTCGAGAAGCTCTTGTACTTGACGCATAATCTCCTTCGTCTCCTCTGGATTGGTACGGTATGGTGCACGGTTTGGCAGTGAAGCACCGGGAATTAAGTTAATCTGATGCTCAATCCCTCGAATAGGCGGTAATCCCGGTGGCACGTCTTGTGGAAAAACGTCAGCGAACTCCTGCAAAATGTTAGTGACAGCAGGAGGCAAAGAGGAAGGCACGTCCTCGAATGAAAATAATGCCTCTTTGCACACAAAAGCATAGCAAACAGATTTGCTGAAATCTAGCTCATCAGTATCAGATTTGGTGGCAAATAAACATGCACTTTTCAATTTAATTTCAGAAGCAACACTAGATGGTTTATTATTAGGCTTCATTTGTTGCTCAAATTCTTTTGCCACAATCTGATTTTCACTCTTATTCTTCTCCTGTTGTGCTTTATTAGCTCTATTAATAACATCTTTCAAAATGGAATCAGGAGTCATAGGAAGCAAAGTAATATTTTTATCCTTATGAACAAGAGTATAGTGATTGTTTCTACCATGGTGTACAGAATTTTTATCAAATTGCCATGGTCTACCAAGTAATAAGGAACATGCTTGCATAGGTACCACATCACAATCAACATAATCAGCATATGTAGAGATACTAAACTGCACACGAACAGTACGTGTTACCTTAACCTTGCCGCTGTTGTTGAACCATTGGATGTAGTAAGGATGTGGATGTGGTCTTGTGGTGAGAGAAAGCTTCTCCACCATCTCCATGCTAGCCAAGTTGTTGCAACTACCTCCGTCTATGATGACGCGCACAGAACGTTCCTTCACAACTCCCTTGGTATGGAACAAATTGTGCCTCTGATTTTGCTCAGCTTGTGTGACCTGCACACTCAAAACTCGTTGAGCAACTAAACATTCATACCTGTCAGCGTCTTCAGGAGCCATGTATTGCGTCTCATGATCAGAATCATCTCCACCATGTTCTTCACGTGTAATAAGAGCCAAAGTCTCCTCATCATAGTCACTAGCGGACTCATATCCATCATCCGCGGTAGCAATCATCACACGCGGAGATTTGCATTCTCTCGCATAATGACCTCCTCCCTTACAATGACGACAAATAATATCACTTGTGTGCCCTGTTGATGCCATGGAAGAAGAAGAACGTTGTGCAGGCCCCGCAGGTGCGCTCTTGGCAGATAATGGTGGTTGTGCCTGTTTTCTTGTATCACGGCTGGAGGTGGCACCGGATGGAGGTGCTGGTGCAGTTGAAGTAGAAGATGCACGTGGTGTCCATGATGAAGGTCGGCCTGCAGAAAAGTTAGTTCGCCCCAATGCTTGTCGATCCTGCACTTCACGTTCAGCTTTACAAGCAAGATGGAATAAACGAGTGATATTAGTATACTCCTTATAGTCTAGAATGGTCTGAATCTCTCTATTTAATCCACTCAGAAAACGTGCAAGCATAGCTTCATTCTCCTCAACAATACCACATCTAATCATGCCAGTTTGTAATTCCTGATAATATTCTTCTACAGAATTTTTCCCTTGTCTTAAACTCTGCAATTTTTGAAGCAATTCACGTTGATAATATGGTGGAACCCAACGCGTACGCATAGCAGTTTTCAAAGCAGCCCAAGTAATTGGAATAGGATATAATCTACAATGTTCAGACCACCATACACATGCAAAACTAGTGAAAGCACAAACAGCAGCAGCAACTCATCTCTCCTCAGGATATTGTAAACATGTAAATCGTTGTTCCGTTTCTAACTCCCAAGTAAGATATATATCAGGAACATATCTACCCTCAAATGGTGGAATATTCAATTTCAGTTTAGGAATATGGACATCATCACGTACCTGAGGTGGTGGTGCAGGCCTACCATTACGAATATATACCTGAGGTCGACCTGCTGGTGGTGGTGCTGGTGGCTGCTCGTAGATCTGATTTTGATCAACCTCATCCTCATAATCGCCCGCATACTCATCATCCTCCTGGGTACCAGCAACGGCAGTAGCAGGAGCCACAGAAGTATCAACAGCAGCACCAACAGTTTGGCCAAACGCAAGAGGAACACGGCTCGCTCGGCGAAGGTCTATTTCGCGACGTGGAGGTAGTCGTTGTTGTTGTTGTTGGAGAGGTGCGTTAGGTGCAGCGGGTGGTGGTGGTGGAAGACGCGCGAGCAATTCATTAAATCTGTTATCGAGCTTTGTTTCGAACGTCTTCTCAAGGCCAGTGATCTTCTCCATGGCCTCTTCAAAATTGTTCAGCACATCTTGCACCTGTTCAGTCATCATTTGCTGAAACTTATCATGAAGCTCCTTGTTCGATAAATTCTCCCAATCAATCTCGTCGGCTTGTGATCCTGGCATGGTTAGCAGCAATAGAAACACACAAGAATATGATCCTACAGACTACGAACAAGTGGTGGTGGTGGGTGTCACAAATCTGTCAAGCAAAACTCAAATTCTTACCAGTTCTTACCCAGCACAGGCGGTGATCGGCAACCGTTGTAGTCACAACTCTCAAAGCTTGGATAGAGCGATTACCAGGGAGAGTCAAACGCACGACGTAGATGTATGTGGAGCTGGGAAGGCTTATACTATGGTAGCAAAAAGGGTCAGCAATAATCAATTCAGAGATGCAAAGTTGAATAAACGCTCAACGACGGTACTGTGCTGGTCCTAGGCTAGACTGTGCTAGAGACGCGAGCCTAGAACACCAACAAAATCACGGCGCGGCACGTAACAAGGGAAAAGCACACTCTGAAAAAAATCGTTTTCGAAAAACACTATAATGGCGAGTATCTCAACACTATAATGCGTTTTCGAAAAATTTTGGGCCTAAACGGTGCGTCGGGTAGCCACGCTCCGTTTAGGCCCAAA